>NC_090622.1:2922783-2980931 GCF_004359215.1 Bremia lactucae | reverse complement strand
GTCGTTAGTACAACTGCACAAAATCACAGTGTGATTACTAATCACACTGTGGAGCAGCTGCCGGCGGCTGTGCTAATGCACAGGCAGCGCCGAAGGTCCACCACTCGAAGAAGTCGAGTGGATTGAGACATGAATGAACGCCTAGCGGGCGACATTCAAGGAGTAAACCGGTTGCCCAAAAAGGACAACACGATGATCCTAGGTCGAGTAGAGAGTCCACCGTAGAGGACCCGACTGTGATAGCGCAATCACACTCAGAAGACGTCGAGGGAAAAGGTCCCCACGTACTTGAGGAAAAATCTCCTCAAATAGCTGAAGTAACTAGACTTCAACATCCCGAGGCATTAATCCCTCGGCAGCCTGTGGATAAATCCAAGAAGAAACCGAGACATTAAATGTCTTGGATAATGACGGATCAAAAGTAGGCGCTTATACTCTTGATCTGTATGCACCTCCGAAGTTAAATTCGAAAATAACTCAATTACCAACCCTAGAACCCAAGCGGTTCTTGAGAGATCTGCATGGTGGTAAAATCAAGCAGATCTGCGTACTCGTCACAGAGGACGAATTACGTAACCGACATTCGGTCAGCGGTAATTTTTGCAGAGAACGAACGGGTTCTCAGCAGCTCATCGATGGACGAAAGTGTCTTCGATGTGAAGACTCGGATTGAAAGATACACTACTCAATCCTGGGAGTCACTCAAGACAAATCCTTTATACGAGGATTTAATAGAATTCAGGGATGTATTCCCTGAAGCAGTTCCATGCGAGTTGCCTAAGGATAAAGGCACTCGACATGAGATCGAGCTCAAACCGGGCTCGTAGTACTGTGTCATGAAGCAGTGGCCACTGCCTCGTGAACAAGTACTTGCGATCGATAAATTCTTTGTCGATCGATTAAAAGCGGGCCATGTAAGGGGGTCAACCTCCCCACATAGCTCTCCGACCTTCTGTGTGTGAAAAGGCCACAAGAGGGTGGCGGATAGTGCACACATTCAATAAAATGAATGCTGCAACGGTACCGGTTCCAACGCCGAAACCTAGATATACGTTAACATAGATAATATGTCTAAGAGTACCATCTTTTCGTCTATGGATCTGATGGATGGATTTATGAGATCGTTACGCGTGAATTTGACATCCCGGACACAGCAGTGAGCCCTCCCAATGGGATGCTCTGGGATTGGCTAGTAATACCTCAGGGGCACGTTAACAAAAAGTCCAGATCGATTTTCAGTGATAACACACGGCGTAAGACTAACGCCCCTGCAACATTCAACAGATGCGTAACGAATTTGTTGAGGCCGGTGCGAGAATTCGCACTATTCGTCCATAGCCGAGCCATGGACAGAAAGACGGACGCGGAAGTACATAAACTCACGTTCGTCAAATTCTTACACTTATGCGAAAGCATAAGTTGTACGCAAATCTCAAGAAGTGTACATTCGCTGCAAGTGAAATACCACTTCTTGGGGGCATCGTCAGAAAGCACGGCGTGCGCCCTAATCCCGAAAAGATCAAGGCAATTACTGACTGGTCATTTCCAGTCGATGTCAAGTGGCTTAGAAAGTTCCTTGGTTTAGCGACGTACTTGCACAAGTACTCTCGCAATTATGCAGAGATGACGGTTCATGTCTCTCGTTTCTTAAAAAAGACGAGAAATGATTATGGAACGCTGATTGTCAGCATTTCTTTTAATGTATCAATCAAAGCTTGTTGCAACCGCCCATCTAGGCGATTGCAGATCAAGACAGACCATTTCATGTGGTCTGTGACGCCAGCGATTTCGCAATCGGCTGCGCTTTAATGCAATACGATACAGACGGCGCGGAGCGCGTCGTCTGTTACCATCGCGCCAGCTGCAACCAGCTGAACGCAATTAGTCCAGAGCATTGCAAGGAACTTCTTGCCATGAAATATGCGGACCATGCGTCATTGCGCACGACCGTGAACAGCCCACACCTCTCGCGTAGAATGGCGAGGTGGCTATCGGGCTTCGCGGAGTATAATTCTCCGTCGTATCCTAACCAGGACGACTCAATGTCGTCGCTGATGCGTTATCACGCCGACCCGGTTTCGAGTCAGCAGTGCACTCCAACAGTGAAATTAATCCCACTGTTGCAACACTCACTACAAGTGTTCCGTCATCAACCTTAGTTGATGACAAAAAAAGCCTACACAAAAGATAAGGACCTTCTATGTTTGATGGATCATTTAATGAATCCATCCGATAAATCTTTTAAAGATTTACTGGCTTTATATCGATCGTCATCCGATCGAAACACAACACGCAACGGCTTATTGTATTACACAGCCGTGACCGGCGACACCCCACGTGTCGTCGTCCCAACTCACAATGAATTGCGCTTGCGCATCATGTATGAGTGTCACAATGCACCAACAAGTGGGCATCGTGGACGTGAGAAGACTTACCTCACAGTAAGTCGCGACTTTTACTGGCCCCGCCAGTATCAGTTCGTGCGCAAGTACATTCGTGCTTGCGAGGTATGTCAACGGGTGAAGCCTAGCCCTTCATACCGTGCACCTCTCCAACCTTTACCACTTCCGGCAGAATGTTAGCAGTCCGTATCTATGGACTTCGTCTTCGGATTTCCCGAAGACGATCACAAAAACAATGGAATCCGTGTTTATGTAGACAGATTCAGCAAGATGGTACATCTTGCTGCAGTACCAGAGTCGATTACGGCTCCGGGTTGTGCCCGTGTCTTTATCGACACGGTATTCAAACTCCACGGGTTACCCCGTGAATTAGTCTCGGATAGAGATCCAAGGTTCACGGCGGAGTTCTGGCAATCCGTGTTCCGATCTCTCGGAACACGGCTGACTATGTCAACATCCGATCACCCAGAAACGGATGGTCAAACAGAACGCGTAAATCGCGTCCTCGAAGAGATACTTCGAGGTTACGTCCAATCGTATCCGAATTGGAGCGAGTTTTTATCGATGGTCGTATTCGCCATCAATAATTCGGTGCATGCGTCTACAACGTATATACCGTGCTTCGTGAATGGCTTACGCCATCCTCGCATACCCCCCCCAATTAGAAGCATCATCTAGTTTAAGGGGGGGACTCGCACGAGCAAAACCATTTCTGGCTCATGCTCATCACGCGTCAAAGTTAACAACGGCGCGAGTGATGTCGATGTCGAAGAAATCGACATCGAAGGTGAGAAAAAACTCATGTCAGTGCGATCAAAGCGTACAAAAAGACAAAGCAAATGAGTCAGCAGAAGAATTTCTGCTAACTCGAGAATCAATAATCCGTTTCGTTCAGAATTCCATTGCTAACGCAGTGGACCGTCAGAATCGGAATGCAGACAAAGATGCAAGAGCAAATGTTCATTCATTTAAGATTAATGATCTAGTACTACTCTATACGGTAAACATATCTAATCGGTTAATTACTAATGTGGGTAGCAGTAAGCTACTACCCAAGTTCATTGGGCCTTTCCGTGTAAGGTGAGAGTAAGCAGGACCTAGTCTTGAACGTCGCGAGCAGCTGGCACATGACATAGTCCAGCGTCGCTCTTTGGTTCCACCACCTGTCCACCTTCTTGTGGAAGGATCTCTCAGCCGTACCACTGAGATGATGCCCGAGCAGGTCGACCTTAACGTCCTCACTCCACGTAAATTCGCACGAGGCTTCGGCCAGGTTGATGGCGCGCAAGAAAGTGCGTCCCCAATAAAAAAACAGATCCAAGCCCTTTGTAGTGCTCAGATCCATCGAAATTTCGTATGGACAGCTTCCTCTGACTAGCGTTAGGTGTCGCAAACTAACCTGCTGTCACCGGAGCTTGCATCGTGTGTGCTGGAGTCGAAGGGCGTGCAGCTGCAGCATCAGCCGAGCTGGCGTCTGTCTGGGCTGATGCAGCGGCGCCTAGCCATGCCCCAGCGCGAGTGACGCAAACATCGACTCTTCGAGATCAGGCGCGCGCGGTCTCGGCGATAGCGCAGCTGGCTTCTGCTCGGGTGAGTCCATTAGTGTGACGATAGTCATCGGGCGTGCACGCATGTTTGTACCGAGAGCCGATGCGAACATGCCGCTCTCTACAGCACCCAGCATCTTCTCGTCTTCTTCCCGCTTGCGCTGCGAAGACTCCATCTTCGCCATGCGGTCGGTAAGAGCGGTGAGAGCCGCGAGTATTTTGTCTTCAGTCGCCAAGCTTCTTTCGCGAGCTGGTGACCCTTCAACGACTACAGCAGCGCGTACTGACGTAGCAACGCGTGCTGGCGATGCCCCGCGGGCTGGCGAGGCCTTCGCGTGAACTGATGGTGCCGCCGTTGGCTTCGTATCAGTTGTGTCAGCCATTGGGCTCGTAACCTGTAGAAAGTAAAAACGTTGAGCGCTTTCAAAGGAATATACGATTCTGTTTATTATTAGTCTAGCTAGTTTTGTTGCCTAAGTCTCTCTGCTCCAACAGCTCCAAAACGGTTGGTTGTTGGTCAACGCTACCTAATTACACCTTGCTTTAACTACGGATAGTCGAAGTACGTCTGGCGCTAATCGTAGAATCCGGTACCGTTTCAGACCAAAGACAACAGTCCTTTGCTTCAACATTCACCTTCCAACATCTTCTCGTGCACCTTGTGGATTAGTAAGTTCAAGACTGATTTATCTCTATTAGCATTATAGAGATGCCTTTCGTCCCAGATCTAATCCGGTGACGCCAGCTTTCTGCTAGGCATCATCTCCTTTAAGGTGAATGCACCTAGTGTGCACCACATACTCAAAGGTGGGTCACTATGTGAACCCCATCCGAGTAGCAGGTCAATTAAATACAGACGTATTGCTTGATCTCCACGTTAAGTACCCATGTCCGTTACATGGTAAATATATATAAAGAAAAATATAGTTTCTCCAATTTGCGTTAGGCTTTTACGTTTAAGGGATTTTATATATACATGATGGAAAATACAAGTTTATCTTTTATTCGCGCGCTTTCTCCGTGCTATTGTCGTTTGAGCCATAATACAGAACCATCCGTTAAAAAGCCGGTAGGCATCGTTCAGTGAAATGTATAGAACCCTTGACAATTTTTCATTGTATTGGCATATGACCGACTGTATAATGGTAATGTCCAATCAGGGGGTTCATAACGAAGTTCCTTCTATGACGGGGCAATCTCGGTATATGATTAATTTGCTCTGACAACGGCAAAATCTAAAGATTACGTTAGCATGTCTATTGATATCCGCACAACTCACAACTACTTTTTAAAGTATATGTAGATTTTTAATTTAAATAAACCGCTCCTTTTAATTGTTGCTCCCGATTATAGAAAAAATAAAAAAGGAATTTAAAATTCGCAAAATAAAATTGTTATTTCACAACTGCTGTAATTTGAGGTTCTAATCCAAAACCTCTTCAAAAAATCCGTGATACTACATAAGTGCGACTTAGGAGGGACATACGATGCAAGGAAATTTTCAACTATACAAAGGGTGCTTAAGACACAAATTATAACTTTCTTGATTCAAAAATAAGAATAGGTTAAACCTTATTCAGGAGAATCGACAGCGAAAAACTGCAACTAAGATAATTGGCTGCCCATTTTTAATCTACGCTGCAATATGTAAACATGATTTAAAATGGAGATTCCTTGTAAAAAGAATGGTCAACATAATCATGAGCAGTAAAGAAAACACTGCTGGATATCCTATAGCATGAAGCCTTACTGTTGAAGCAAAAACTACCATTCAAAGGATCCTCCAATCTGGTGGTAGACCTTGCGAGGCAAGAAAAACTGTTGAGCTGCAAGATTTACAAAAAGGGCTAGCGTGGGGGACATCTACAATGTAAACGTAAAGTCCTGAATCGGCCTCAAAATGTTGTGTACTTAAGAAAAATTAGTCAAATTCATTTCTAATCCTTTTTTCAGGTTAAAATGCGGAATTCGTTCCTCAGTGGCAGAACACCAATTGCAGCACTTATCGACCACGGTGGACGTCAAATTTTGTAGTTAGCAGGGGTTACCACGTTTCGAAAGAAAAGTTATCAGAGGGAGGACTGTTGTTGCCATATAAGAGATTGACTGACTGATCTAGAAAGCTGAGAATCTGACTAATTTATCTTGTCCGTGAATTGAGGTGGTAGATGTAGAAGGGCAACCAATTCTGTAATTACTCGCAATATGTACTTCTGATACTATTGAAATTGGGAGCCGTTAGTATTCACTCTCCTCTTGATAGAATTCACTCACCCCCTAATTCATTGACTAAAATTCACTAAAATTGACGCTAGACGGAAATTAATATTCACTCACTTTTACCAACTCAAAAGTCAACTATACTTTGCCGAAGTAGCTCACTATATCGCTCTAGCAATCTAATGACGTTTGAAATGGTGGGCACGCGGATTAAAAATACAAGCGCCACAGATTGTTGGGATCAATGAGCTGATTGTCCATGCAGTTAAAGTACAAGTGCGATGAGCCAAAGACTGTTTATTGGGAAGTCGATGCTGAGTCGATTTGGTATCGGATGATTCAGGCTTTTAAAAACCTTGATCCGTCCATGTAAACGACACATAGACAACGTCTTGCCGTCTGCTTATGAGGCTATTTGCATCTTCTCATTCTCATAAACGACTAGGTTTGTTTATTTGACCTGGTGGCCTATTATGTCTGGTAATGTTTGTTTTTCGGTGATAACAAAGCGAAGTCGAGGACTTACATTAAGTAGTATGATTGATCCGCGTAATATGGAAGGCAATAGATTATTCCGAGGTAAAAAAAAGAAGTGTATTACGAACTGTGAGCACATTCCACTATAATCATCGTGCAAGAATGTAGATTTGACTTAAATTACCACTGGCGCAGTGATCGGAGAATTAAACTTTAATTGCCGCAGCGTCCGGTGTCAAGAGAAAATATAGTCATGTTTTTATATTTCATGCAAACATTGATGTTATCGCGCGACTATCGCAGAAAAATTATAGATTCTGAGCATTTACAGCTTGATCCATTAACACATTCTCAATTAACTCCTGGCTTGCCGTAATATTACCTGCCACGGTTCCCAACATAAAATCTGTGAGCGCACGTACTGCCGCGGGGTCACACACCGTTAAATTTTCTTTTTCCGGAGACACCAGGGAGCAAAGCTGAAAGAGTGAAAATTCTTGGTCGGGCATTGATGACTTCGATCGCTTAACGAGAGCATAACCCTGGTGGCGAAAGGCAAGGCCCTTCACGCGCTGGTCGTCAAATTCTAGCGGGACAACACTTGCGATCCAGATCACTATTTCGCGATCTTCTTCAACGTATCGACGGAGCACTTGCTTAGCATGGAAATCAGCGCGTGCATTGTCGGCAAAAAACTCCTTAGCAAAATCCTCCATAATGGTATCGGGCATATTTGGCGACTCCAAGTGCTTTTTTATCGTGGTTACAAACACAGCGTCAGTCTGCTAAAACATTCTTGTAGCAGCAACTATTTCTAATCGGACCTTACCTTAGCCACTTTTCCTTCATACATGTTGCCGCGATGCTTTTCTGCTCCCTTAAAATGGTCCCACACAGCTTTTGCAGTTGCGCGCATTCCAAATGGCATTACTTTGTTAGCAAAGATATCAAGATACATGCAGTCAGCTCCTTCACGCATTCTGGCATCACGATGCGTAGCTTCCATCGTTGCCAGCCCATTCTTTGCGAATACTGCATCAACCTCGTGATATGCGCGGTCTAAATGTATCAGCAAGTCTTGAAAATCGTTCACATCAGCTCGAAATTCAAGCGTCCGTCCTTGCGAGTACTTGGACACCTTATTCTGAGAAAAAGTCGAGCATTTAGCCACTTGCTGCTTTGTCCTTTTCAACAGTAAGCTCTCAAGATTTCTGGCCATTCGAATCTGATCTTGGAGAATAAGTTTAAGGCGAACATTCTCGCGCTCTGCTATTTCCCTCCTCCTGCGTTGTCGATATGCCACCTCTTCCCAAGTTCCTGGTATCTGCGCAGTTTCATGTGCAGTCATGGTACAATCGTGCGCTTTTAAGTCAGTGTGCTGCTTCTCATCTTTGAGACGAATTGTCTGCTTTCTCGAATGAAGCTTTTGCGCCTGTAGTTCAACCTCCAGTTGTGTTACCTTTTCACGAAGAAAAGCTAGCTCGATCTTTCGCTCATTTCGAGCTCGATTCGGATCTCCTCTTGTCATCGGCTTTTTAATGCCGCCTGTCGTCTTCTTTCTGCCTCTCCTCACCAATTTATTATTATTTAAGACTGATGCGGCAGCAAAATCACCACTTCGAAGTCTCATAGACGATTGTGGTGATAGTTGAAACCGTGGAGAAGGCAAAGCTGATACTGTCAAATCGCTGACGGTATGAGATGGTGTATGATGGACCGGAAAAGTAGGCGATGATGGAAGCACGAACTTATCAACAGGAGAAAGGGTCGTATCGGATGACAAAGATGCTCTTAATACTGGTGAGTCGATGGAGTACTGCTCCACGAACGATAGCGCGGCACTAAAAGCACCCATGGAATCCTCATCCTCCAGGAAGGCCATAAATTCAACCAAAACTCAGCCACTATACCGCCACACCTCCAGTCTAGATGAAGAACTGGCTTGGTTAAGTACGAACTTGAGGAAGACCGATTCGGCCCATGGGTTGCAAAAGGCCAATTTTATGATGGAAAAATTATCCAAATAGTGAAACAAATCCTTAAAATCTGCAATTACTAAAATACTACCAACCGAGCCATACTGCCGTTGTGTAGCGGTGTAACGTGATTAAGTTGCCCTAATGTTACACCGTCCCCGTTAAGTACACTTGGTGTGCTTAAGGGGATGGTCAAATACTAAATAATAGTAATTAGACCCACCACTCGGGTGTGGTGCAAATTTGTGACCAACCCTTGTGTAGTGATGCACATGGAAGCATTCACATTAGGGGGATGACGCCCAGCGTCATCCGTGATGACGGCTAGCGTCATCCGTTACGCAAGGTATCTAGAAAGATACGCTCGCAATACATATTAAGTGCTATTTATCGCTTACTTGTTTCCGAACGGTAACAGGGCTGATATCAGAAAGCCTATCGGCTAATTCTCCCCCACCAAGCCCTGAACCACGCAATGGTATCGTTAATGGAACGCGTGGGTGGGTAAGACCGTTTACATAGAACGGAGTATAGCCTGTAGAGGCATGTACAGCGTTATTTAACGCAAACTCCACCACTGGGAGCATTGAGCTCCAGCGCTTTGGTGTCTGAGCACACACGCTGCGTAAAACGTCTTCAATGACGCGATTGACACGTTCAGTTTGACCATCGGTCTGCGGATGGTCCGCAGTGGACATATCCAATCTGGTGCCAAGCACTCGGAAAATTGATTTCCAGAATTTACCCGTGAAACGGGGATCCCGATCAGAGACAATTGCCACTGGCAAACCATGTTGTCGAAACACGCGATCGATAAACAGCTTAGCTGTACCCTCTCCATCAATGGAATCCGGCACGGCCGCTAAGTGAGCCATTTTGCTCAAACGGTCAACAAAGACCACTATACCGGAGTTACCGGCTGAATCTTTCGGTAGNATCTCTCTCGTCTCTTGAAAAAAGACGAGAAATGGCTATGAAACGTTGATTGTTAGCGTTCCTTTGAAAATATCAAGCAAAGCTTGATGCAATCGCTAAGATGGGCGATTGCAGATCAAGACAGACCATTCCATGTGGTCTGTGACGCCAGCGATTTCGCAATCGGCTGTGCGGTAATTCACTTTGGCCGTAAAAATCCCACACCCCTAGCAAAGAATGGCGAGGGGGCTATCCTTCTTCGCGAAGTATAATTTCTCTTTGGAATATGAACCAGACCGTTTGAATGTCGTCGCTGATGCGTAATCACGCCGACCCGATTTCGGGCCGGCTGTGCATTCCAACTGTGAAAATAATCCCACTGTTGCAACACTCATTTCAAGTGTTCCGTCATCAACCTTGTTTGATTACATAAAGAAAGCCTACGCAGAAGATAAAGACCTTTTACGTTTAATGGAAAATCTGATGAATACATTAGAATAAATCTTTCAAAAATTTACCGGCTTTATATCGATTGTCATCCAATCGATGCATTACACGCAACAGCTTATTGTATTACACAGCCGTTGCCGGCAACACTCCACGTGTCGTCGTCGCAAATCACTTTGATTTGTGCTTGCGGATCATGTATGAGTGTCACGACGCACCACGAAGTGGGCATCGTGGACGTGAGAACACTGATCTTACAGTAAGTGGCGACTTTAACCGCCGCCAGTATCAATTCGTGTGAAAGTACATTCGTGCTTGCGAGGTATGTCAATGGTGAAACCTAGCTCTTCACCTCGTGCACCTCTCCAACCTCTACCACTTCTGACAGAATGTTAGCAGTTCGTATCAATGGAATTCGTCTTCGGATTCTGTTGCAGTACCAGAGTCGATCACGGCTTCGGGCTGTGCCCGTGACTTTATCGTCACGGTGTTCAAACTCCACGGTTTACCCCCCGAACTGGTCTCCGATAGAGATTCACGGTTCACGGCGGAGTTTTGGTAATTCGTGTTCCGAGAGAATCGGAACACGGCTGACTGTGTCAACTTCTGATCATCCGGAAACATATGGTCGGACGGAACGCGTAGATCGCGTCCTCGAAGAGATAGTTCGAGGTACGTCCAATCGGATCCGAATTGGAGCGAGTTTTTACCGATGGTCGAATTCGCAATCAATAATTCGGCGGATGCGTCTACAACGCATACACCATTCTTCGTGAATGGCTTACGCCATCCTCGCATACCCACCCAATTCGAGGGATCCTTTAGTTTAAGAGGGGGTGACTCGCACAAGCAAAATCATTTCTGGCTCATGCTCATCACGCGTCGAAGTTACCAACGACGCGAGTGATGTCGATGTCGTAGCAATCGACATCGAAGATGAGAAAGATCTCATGGCAGTGCGCACAAAGCGCACTGAAAAATACAAAACAAACGAGTCAGCAGAAGAGTGTCTGCTAACTCGAGAATCAGTAATCCGTTTCGTACAGGATTCCGTTGCTAAAGCAGTTGACCAAAAGTTCGTTTATTTAAAAATTAATGCCTAGTGCTGCTCTCTACGGTAACCTTACCTAGGCTTGTAGTCACCAATGTAGGTAGCAGTAAACTACTATCCAAGTTCATTGGGCCTTTCCGTGTACTGCATCGCAGAGGCAATGCGTACACAATATAATTGCCACGTAGGATTAACGCATTCTACGTTTTATGTTGGTCGACTCCGCCCGTACCATCAGTACGCGGCTTCTTCCGAGGACGGATCTGACCACCCTTTTCAAAAATCCCTAAAAGATTCTTGTGGTCACGAACCAGATTCTGATGTTGAACCTGGAGTTTCTCATGCCGGTTCCGAATATCCTCGAAACTGCGATGAGCTGACGACAGCTCATCATGATCAGCCTGATATTTCCGTTCGTACTCCAACACGGAGTGCGCACTTTTCGAACGGTCTTCAAACCGCTCGATATAGTGAGCCTGCACCGTCTGCTCCAACAAGCGACGCTTGCCGCGCTCGTGGTCAAGTCCCGCCTCCAAATCATGGAGGAAAAGATCGATTTTGTTCATCTTCGACATTAGATACGACACATGGTTCGGATCTAATTTTCCCTCCTCCGCCACAACCATTGGTGGATTACCACGGTGATCATCGGTTCCTTGTGGAACGTATTCATAAATATTGTGCTGTGAAGGGGCAGCGAACGAGTTATCTTGTTTGCTGGCACGGTTATCCACCCTCACATGACGGCTGGGAGCCTCGTTTCCAGCTGGTTATTGAAGTTGAGTGCTCGTCCGTCAGTATGACGAGACCCATCCGATGGTTTAGAAGGCCCATCGAAAAACACGCACCTTTGGCGATTGTAAGTCGATTGCAAAACGTCAAACACATCGATCATCTCGATAGAGATGCGATCCCTTCCCCAGGGCGAAGAAAGGGATAGACATCCACTTTTACCCTCTTCGAGTTGTCAACACAACACGGACAGGGATCACCCCACGTGAGGCATGGAAGCCCAGCCTCACGTGACAACCCATGCAATTTATACTTTGCACCGGTTGGAGTTCGTTTCAAACTTAACGCAATTCGCGTTAAGTTTTTGAAGCCAGGCTTCGCGTCCAATGTCTTTGACATTGCGATTGAACGCGCTCCAGGCTTGCATAAGCGAGACTTTATCTCGCTTATTGTTGCCACTAAAAGCATCGAGATAAAAATCTTCCTTAGGTATGTTTTTACCGATTTAAATATAGCTTAATGGCTGAACATTTATATAAAATTAAAAAAAAGAAATGGGTATTTTTTAAAAAACCTTCTTTCTCAGCGCGAAAGTTCTTCACGCTGGAATCAAGCTGGAATCAAGGCCATGTAGCTTTGTCGCAATAAAAATGGGATATTTATTGTGAGGAGTAGTCTCACCAGACAAGCTATTGATTAGCCGTTCTGGCAAAAGCCACGGCTTCTTCTCAGGGGTGAGATGATACAATTTATTGTCTTCACTCCCCTGAGTGATTTCACTGAAGCAGAGTACCAGAAGCACTTTTATTACGATGCCTTACTCCATCGTCGTCACCTTGCACAGAAACACGTGCAAGTGACCGTATGGGAGATCGTACGGGCGATGAGGGATCATCCTCATCGTCGGATCCAAATAGACTGTTTACTCGTCTATCAGAATGAGCCCTCTCATTCGAAGGCTCATAGTCAGCCGCCTGACGTATATCAGGCGACTGTTCCATCCGACTCGCATTCGTAGTCGACCTCCATAGAGAAGTCGTATTCACGTGGTGAATCACCACGTGCACCCGCAACATCTAGTGTTGCGCGAGTTAAAGATACTACGGCAGACGTTCAGTCTGCCGCAAGAGATAACAGTGCGCCACTCGCGGCTGCACGAACCGCAGCCGAAGGCGCCGCACTATCAGCAACCCGCATGAATTTGTTCTTCATGCGACGGAATATAAAATGATGATTCTGACTAATCAACAGAATTTTTAAAATTAAGTGGTCACATAGTAACCACTCCATCCAATGACAGTCAGAGTGATTGTCGTTCAAGGGAGGGGTGATGTAACGGGGTGTATCGTTACATGAAATTAACACTTAAAGGTTGTTAATTAATATATTATCGAAAAGGTAGATAATATTTGGAGGAAATTACTTTATATAGTAATGTTCAGAAATCTTATCCATAAATACGTATTGGCCATTATATCTATTTATCCTGCAGACTAGTCAGCTGTAAACGTAAACAAAGAGTAATACAGATAAGATTTCAATTGCATGTTTAGTATTAGTTTATAATTAGGTTAGCGTAAAGGGGCACTACGATTTGTACTGCTTCAGTACAAGTCGTAGTGCCCCGTTACACCCCGGGTTAAATCTAGCGGCCGAAATCTAATTTAATTTAGCTAGGGTAAGATTTTAAAATTAAATAACTAAATAAAGTTCAGTTCTCCTAATGATCTTAAAGCGTCTAGTGCTTTTCTAAGGCTTGCGCATTGATTTGTGAGAGATAGACACCCTTATTGAGGTACATACTCTCGGGCACTAGTTGCACTTAATTATACAAACCCCTGAATCCCTTGAACTAGGATTCACTAAGCTTTACAAGCTTGCACGACTCACTGAGTCGTTAAAGTTATTAGTTCCATAGAACGAATTGACTTTTTGAGTCTATACGTTCTTGGAACGGATTTGGGGCCCGCCGAGATTCGTCCACATGAGGAGGCGTGTAGGAGCGACGCTCTTTTTCCTCATCATCCGATGGAGTGTGAATTTCATATCCCACCATCTCCAAATCGTCGAGGATGGTGTTAAAAGTATGGGACTCGCGCTCAGTTGTCATTCGATAAAGGAATGCAAAACACAACCAAATGTTTAGCTGTTTATTTACAACCTCAAAAAATTTAAACTAGTTACTCACTAAATTTCCATTTATGGGTGGTACCCGCCAGATATAAATCAGGCGGCAAAATTTAATTTTTATTTAGCTAGGGAGAGGTTTTAGATTTAATGATTAAATAAAAGTCAGTTTCCCTTTTGATCTTAAAGCGTCTAGTGCCTTCCTAAGGCTTGCGCATAAATCTGTGAGAGAAAGAATCCTATCTAAGGTATATACTCTCGCGTACTAGTTGCCACTTGGTGCTACGAACCTCTGAAGCATTACAAGCTTGTACTACTCACTGAGTTACTAGAGCTATTAGTTCTATAGAACTAAAAGACTCTTTGAGTCTATAAGTCTTTCTCTGACTTGGAGCAAGGTAGCTCCATAACACCCTTCTTTCAAGAATTTGTAGCTCAAAAATATGTCAATCTGGTGCTGTTGCCATGACGTAATGGCACAGTACGGTTAGTAAACCGTTAATTTGGTACAAAACACATTAATTAAACTTTCCTTATTTAAAATAGGTAATATTACTGAAATCCCGTTTATACGTGGCAGTCACTAGATAGAGACCTGGTGGTTTAAAATAAAGTTTTTGATCCCCTTTCGATGTCGTGCCTTCCGAAACCTTGTGCTGCGATCGGTTATAGTACTAATCCATCCAAAGGTATATACTCTCCGGCACTAGTTGCTGCTTGGTTCTATAAACGACTGAGTAGAATCTCTTATGCTCTACGAACTTTTAAAACTCTATGAGTTGTTACTCTTATCGTTACATAGAACTAAGCGACTCGAGGAGTCTAAAAGTCTTCTTCTAACTTAAGGAGCGAGACAGCTTCGCTACACATGATGTAGAAAATATGAAATGACTTCTGTTTCAGGAAAAAGAAGCCGTCAAGGTATGCAATGTTGCATAAAGAAAGCTTTACGACGCAAGTGGCGATACCTTCTACATCCTTGTTCGTCAAGCTCGAAACCTTTGCGTGCTTGATAAAAAAATTCTCTCATCTTCGCTTTGAAATATACTTGTTTTTAAAAAAAAAGATGGCACGCTTGTACCGGGGCACTGCCGAATTGTACAGCTTCAGTACAGGTCCGATCGCACTGCATTAGTGCGAGTGGTGCCTCACGTCACTGGCACGTGCAGAGGAAGACTATCCTTAATACACTTGCTTGTAAAGGGGGTTAAAAAAAGAATGTATTGAATATAATTAAGCTCAACTGTTTCTATCGGTTTAACACTTACCTAATTATTAACTAATGCAAAACATGTTATAAAGTCTTATCTGTCTCTCTTTGCGCGCTCCAGCGCTGACCGGACCGCGAACAAAGTAGATAGAATGGCCTATATCTACCGATCGGTAAGCTTTCCAAATATTACTAAGCAAAGTAATATTCTGCAAATACTATCTACCTTTTACATAATATATTAAATATTAATTAACAACCTTTGAGTGTTAATTTCGTGTAACGATACACCCCGAACATCACTATAAACGACAATCACTCTGATCGTCATTGAATAGAGTGGTCACTATAAGACTACTTCATTCAAAACGATGTTGATTGGTCAGAACCATGATTTTAAATTCTATCGCATGATTAACAAGTCCATGCGGTATGCGAATAGTGCGGCGCCTTCGGCTGCGGTTCATGCAGCCGCGGGCGACCCATTGTTGTCTCTTGCGGCAGACGTTTCATCTGCACTAGAATTATCTACTCCCGCAACGCTAGATGTTGCGGGAGCACGTGGTGGGTCACCACGTGAATGCGATACTCTTTCGAGGTCGACTACGAGTGCGAGTCGGACGAAATGGCTGACTCGGGGAGAACAGAACAGTCGCCTGATCATCGCCAGGCGACTGACTATGAGCCTTCGAATGAGGGGGCTCATGCGGGTAGACGTGCTGGTAGCATTCGCTACAGCATGTTCGGTTTCGACGATGAGGATGATTCCTCATCGCCAGCACCGTCTTCCGTGCCGTCACCCGCACATATTTCTGTGCGTGGCGATGACGATGGCGTAAGTCACCGTAAGGAAGTTCTTGTGGTACCCTTGCTTCAGTAGGTACCACTCAGGGGATCATAGACACTAAAATGTCTCGTCTTGTCCCTGAGAAAAAGTCATGGCTTTTGCCCGAGCAGCTAATCAATAGCTTCTCCGTGGAGATTACTCCTCACAATATATCCCTTACTTATTGCAACAAAGCTACATGGCCTTGTTTCCAGCGCGAGAAACTTTCGTGCTAAGGAAAAATTTTATCTCGATGCTTTTCTTAAGCACCGACGGTATAGTGGCAACAACAAGCGAGGTAAAGTCTCGCTGATGCAAGCCTGGGGCGCGTTCATTCGCAATGTCAAAGACATTGGACGCGAAGCCTGGCTTCAAAGACTTAACACGATTCGCGTTAGTTTGAGAAACGAACTCCAACCGGTGCAAGGTATAAATTGCATCGGTTGTCTCATGAGGCAGGACTTCCATGCCGGGGGGTGATCCCTGTCCGTGTTGTGTAGACAACTCGAAGAGGGTAAAGGGGATGTCTATTTCCTTTCTTCGCCCTGGGGAAAGGATCGCATCTCTATCGAGGTGCGCGATGTGTTTGACGTTTTATAATCGACTTACAATCGCCAAAGGTGTGTGTTTTCGATGAACCTTCTGAACCATCGGATGAGTCTCGTCATACTGACGGACGAGTCACTCAACGACAATAACCAGCTGGAAACGAGGCTCCCAGCTGTCATGTGAGGGTGAATAACCATGCCAGCAAACAAGATAACTCTTTCGCTGCCCCTTCACAGCACGGTATCTTTGAATACGTATCACAAGGAACCGTTGACTACCGTGGGAATCCACCAATGGTTGTGGCGGAGGCGGGAGAATAAGATCCGACCAATATGTCGGATCTAGAGTCGAAGATCGACAAACTCGATCACTTCCTCCATGATTTGGAGGAGGAACTTGATCCCGAGTGCGGTAAGCTTCGCTCGTTGGAGCAAACGCTGCAGGCTCACTATATCAAACGGTTGGAAGACCGTTCGAAGAGTGCGTACTCCATGTTGGAGCACGAGCGGAAATATCACGCTCTTCGTTATGAGCTGTCTTCCGCTCATCGCGGTTTAAAAGATCTTCGGACCCGACAAGCGAATCTCCAGAATCAACATGAGAACCTGGTTCGTGACCACAAGAATCTTTTAGGGATTTTGACAAGGGTGGTCAGATCCGTCCTCGGAAGAAACCGCGTACTGATGGTACGGGCGGAGTCGACCAACATAAAACGTAGAATGCGTTAATCCTACGTGGCAATTATATTGTGTACGCATTGCCTCTGCGATGCAGTACACGGAAAGGCCCAATGAACTTGGATAGTAGTTTACTGCTACCTACATTGGTGACTACAAGCCTAGGTAAGGTTACCGTAGAGAGCAGCACTAGGCATTAATTTTTAAATAAACGAACTTTTGGTCAACTGCTTTAGCAACGGAATCCTGTACGAAACGGATTACTGATTCTCGAGTTAGCAGACACTCTTCTGCTGACTCGTTTGTTTTGTATTTTTCAGTGCGCTTTGTGCGCACTGCCATGAGATCTTTCTCATCTTCGATGTCGATTGCTACGACATCGACATCACTCGCGTCGTTGGTAACTTCGACGCGTGATGAGCATGAGCCAGAAATGATTTTGCTTGTGCGAGTCACCCCCTCTTAAACTAAAGGATCCCTCGAATTGGGTGGGTATGCGAGGATGGCGTAAGCCATTCACGAAGAATGGTGTATGCGTTGTAGACGCATCCGCCGAATTATTGATTGCGAATTCGACCATCGGTAAAAACTCGCTCCAATTCGGATCCGATTGGACGTACCTCGAACTATCTCTTCGAGGACGCGATCTACGCGTTCCGTCCGACCATATGTTTCCGGATGATCAGAAGTTGACACAGTCAGCCGTGTTCCGATTCTCTCGGAACACGAATTACCAAAACTCCGCCGTGAACCGTGAATCTCTATCGGAGACCAGTTCGGGGGGTAAACCGTGGAGTTTGAACACCGTGACGATAAAGTCACGGGCACAGCCCGAAGCCGTGATCGACTCTGGTACTGCAACAGAATCCGAAGACGAATTCCATTGATACGAACTGCTAACATTCTGTCAGAAGTGGTAGAGGTTGGAGAGGTGCACGAGGTGAAGAGCTAGGTTTCACCATTGACATACCTCGCAAGCGCGAATGTACTTTCACACGAATTGATACTGGCGGCGGTTAAAGTCGCCACTTACTGTAAGATCAGTGTTCTCACGTCCACGATGCCCACTTCGTGGTGCGTCGTGACACTCATACATGATCCGCAAGCACAAATCAAAGTGATTTGCGACGACGACACGTGGAGTGTTGCCGGCAACGGCTGTGTAATACAATAAGCTGTTGCGTGTAATGCATCGATTGGATGACAATCGATATAAAGCCGGTAAATTTTTGAAAGATTTATTCTAATGTATTCATCAGATTTTCCATTAAACGTAAAAGGTCTTTATCTTCTGCGTAGGCTTTCTTTATGTAATCAAACAAGGTTGATGACGGAACACTTGAAATGAGTGTTGCAACAGTGGGATTATTTTCACAGTTGGAATGCACAGCCGGCCCGAAATCGGGTCGGCGTGATTACGCATCAGCGACGACATTCAAACGGTCTGGTTCATATTCCAAAGAGAAATTATACTTCGCGAAGAAGGATAGCCCCCTCGCCATTCTTTGCTAGGGGTGTGGGATTTTTACGGCCAAAGTGAATTACCGCACAGCCGATTGCGAAATCGCTGGCGTCACAGACCACATGGAATGGTCTGTCTTGATCTGCAATCGCCCATCTTAGCGATTGCATCAAGCTTTGCTTGATATTTTCAAAGGAACGCTAACAATCAACGTTTCATAGCCATTTCTCGTCTTTTTTCAAGAGACGAGAGAGATAAACTATCATCTCGGCATAATTGCGGGAGTACTTGTGCAAGTACGCCGCTAATCCAAGGAACTTTCTAAGCCATTGACATCGACTCGAAACGGCCAGTCAGTAATTGCCTTGATCGTTTCGGGATTAGGGCGCACGCCATGTTTACCGACGATGCCCCCAAGAAGTGGTATTTCACTTGCAGCGAATATACACTTCTTGAGATTTGCGTACAACTTATGCTTTCGCATAAGTGTTAGAATCTGACGAACGTGAGTTTTATGAACTTCCGCGTCCGTCTTTCTGTTCATGGCTCGGCTATGGACGAATAGCGCGAATTCTCGCACCAGCCTCAACAAATTTGTTACGTATCTGTTGAATGTTGCAGGGGCGTTACTAAGCCCCTGAGGTATTACTAGCCATTCCCAGAGCATCCCATTGGGAGGGCTCACTGCTGTGTCCGGGATGTCACGTTCACGCATAATGCTCTCATAAAATTCATTCATCAGATCCATAGACGAAAAGATGGTACTCTTAGACATATGATCTATATTAACGTATATCTAGGTTTCGGCGTTTGAGCCGGTACCGTTGAAGAATTCATTTTATTGAATGCGTGCACTATCCGCCACCCTCCTATGGCCTTTCACACACAGAAGTTCGGAGAGCTATGTGGGGGGGGGTTGACTCCCTTACATGGCCCGCTATTACTCGATCGATAAAGAATTTATCGATCGCAAGTATTTGTTCACGAGGTAGTGGCCACTGCTTCATGACACAGTACTGTGGGCTGCACCTTTTTTTTTCAGAAATGTGGGCTGCACCTTTTTTTTCGACATGTCCCAGGCGGGATGGTGTTGCATAAAAGTGTTTGGAGTTAAAAGTTGCATTGAACTTGTGTTGAAATTGAAAAAAGACATAATACGGTGTTAAGTATGTTGGTCGGTTGTGGAGCAACTGCAGCTGTATCGCGGATAAGCGCCTTCCTTTCAAGATTATTGACGGGAACATAATCGCGCTTGGGGCTATGTCGATGATCCTCTCGTGACTTCGACAAATGCTAACTTATTTCCAGGTTTCTTTGAAAGCCTTGCGTCCTTGTCAACCAAGTAGGTTGAACCAAAAAGAAATATATTTGGAATGCGCATCAACATTATCAAGGAGATGAATACGTTCTGCATTAGGAAGAGGCGACCGATGATTCTTCGTGATGCCGGGATGAGCTTGGTAAAGCTTCCCGCACGCCAAGTGATGACGTGTGCTACGAGGTTTCCTTGTACAACAAAGATCTGCTGCCGGTCTGTGGGAGTGAAGGTTAGCCAACGAATATCACTTTTCAATGTCTTGGCGGCAGTCTTATATAATTGTCACATTACAAACATACCGACAACACCTTTGCTGTTCATAAGGTTACCAGACAAACACATCAGCCATATTTCACGATTGGAATCTCGTGGAGCCCAATGTAAGCTATCTTAAGGAGACAAGACGCTCCAGATGCACATGGTCGCTGACCCGAGCAATGGTATCGAATAGCACATTAGGTCGAAAATGTTGCTGCCGATAAAAGTGTTTGCCAGTTTAATTACTTTGTTTCTGCTCAACATGCCGCCGGGTGTCCCGTTACATAAATATTCTCTCCTATAAGAGGAAACAATTAAAGAAGTATACAATTACTATCTTTATTAATTTTAACTTAATAGTTCCAAGATTACCAAATTTGGTAATATTGACGCAATAGGCCATCAGCTCTATTAATGGTTCATTATCAACCCCGCCAAATGCCATAAGACACGATTGTGTTGTGCGCAAGTAGGGACCATACATATTTTGCTATTAATATAATTAAGTCAGTGGTGGATTGAAGATCGTTGCGTAGATACTTAATATTTATTCTAATACAGCTTTACTTTTTCCCGATTCTAATGCCTTAGAATTCACTTATAGTGGCTTATACTACTTAGCTTCTTCCCTGCACGTCGTGTACGTGAAGAAGTCGAGGCACCTCACCTTCACTGTAGGGGGCGCTACTTAAAGCTGCAACGCACTAGTAGCACACACCTTTTGAGCACAGTTGGTGGGCGCCTAAGCGACCTCACCCAACGAACTAGAAACCTTAGGTGCAGTGACGTCACGGGAGCGGTAAATACGGCTCCACATGCGCACTTGTCAACTAAACCGTAGTTTTCAAAGTATTGCGAGCGTATTGGTCTAAATATGTTGTATCTTGGATGACGCTAGTCGTCATCCCCGTCAATGTGAACAGGTGCATCACATACACAAGGGTGGGTCGCAATGTGAACCACACCCAAGTGGTGGGTCCAATTACTTCAGTGAAGTAATTGACAATCGCCTCAAGTGCACAAAGTGTACTTAACGGGGATTGTGTATGGTTGGCAAATTTAGCCCAAAACATTCACTGTAATCAGTGTTGATTGACTGGTACTGTTAGAAGTACTAGCAAAGGTGCCCCGTCACAGGTAAAGGCTCTCGAGTCAGTAACGCATAACAGAAATAAATAGACCAATGGCGCGTACTTAATTTCTTAGCTGTCGCTCAAAAGCCCACATCATCCAACTCTTGGTCGCTTAATTAAAAAAAAATATCGCAAATTTGCAATATCAATCCTTGCGACGACAGACTAATTGTATTTTCATAGACCGACCAATACGAGGGCGGAATTCTTGCGCCGCATTCATTTGCATTCCGATGCGATGAAGCAGCGGTCGCAACGAATTAATTTCGCCCGCTTGCGTGTGAAAGAAATCATGGGCGGTACTGTACCCCCTGTTTCTTCTCACAATGCTACTGCTGCTAGTCCATTTGAGACTAGCGAAGAGGACTCAGCTGGTGCTCCTTTTCATAGGCAGCCACCAAGCCGGGCACATCAATACGTAGGGTATTGATCAGTTCCCAAGAGTCAAAACTCTTCAAGTAACCTTTGCATTGGACGAGGATCTAATACCTTTGCCTCATGGAGCGGTGAGCAAGCAACCTTCCAACAAGGAAGCGTTGATTCCAACCCGCATCCATTAGTGCAGGTGGCGCTCGAAAGGAGTGGCGATCTCGCCCAACTACTCCTGACTGCCTTACCTTCGTCCGTTCAGTCACAGGCGTTAAGCGCTGCTGAACGACGTATTGCGGATCTCGAGGGTCAAGTCTCGCGACTGACCTCGGATCTTTTTGATGTACAAGCGAAGGCTCGTCCGGGCTATGAACGCCTAAAAACTCGCTTGGACCTTTTTGAGAGGATAATGCTGAGGGATCCGCGTTACTCGCGTGATGTCCCTCGCTCTCCAAGCCCTGTTCGTGGTAGGGAGGAATCGGTCCGATAGCTTTTCGCCTTCACCGTCTCCCTCATCCGAACGGCGCTCGACTCACAGTCGGCGCCACCATCGGTCTCCTTAGACGGATTGGGGTATGTGACTCTTCATACCGTTTCAAAAGATCCACGTAAGATACGGGGTGCGTATTCATATATGGGGGAAGGGTGAACCTATAATATAGGTCTCCAACCTCTTCGACTACCGTAAAGGACCCAATGAAACGCGGCAACAACTTTGTAGTACCTCCAGGTAGTACCGAAATTGCATATTTAGGTAGGGCAGCAGTACTTACAAGTACTTTTCCCCCACTCTATAGCGTTCATTATTTTGCGACCATTTCGGTCCGCATATTCTTTTTGCTTGTCCTGTGCGCTTGTCATTGCGTCACGGACTTTACGTGAGATGGCTAATCGCTCACCCACAAAGCGTTGAGCTTCGCTCACGCTTTCAGCATCAAACTCGCCTATGATACCGCCGAAAGGTCGATCATAAGGCGTCGTTTTATTGACCATTGCTAAACTGACAGGTTCACTAGAGAAAGTTTCTGACTTTGAGATGATACCCTCATGGGTCATCGTCATATTAACGAAACTATGTCCCTGTTTCGCACCGAGCACAGTGATGCCCCCCCCCCCGCTAAGACTCGGGCTGCGCACAAACGAGACTGGCGTCCAAGGATGACACAGTCCATTAACATTAAACGGTGTCTCACCCGTACTGGCGTGGACACGTTATTTATAGCATACTCCACAAAAGGCAATTGCTTGCTCCATTCTTTGGGAGTTGCTATAGTGCGTAAGACATCCGCCACGACCCGATTGGCACGTTCGGTTTGGCCATCGGTCTGGGGATGATCCGCGGTCGACATGTGGAGCTTGCTACCTAGCAGCTCGAACACATGTCGCCAAAACCTCAGACGTAAAACGTGGATCCTGGTCCGATACTATGGATTCGGGCATCTCGTGTAGTCGGTAAACATGATCCAGGAGCAAGAGAGATGCCTCCTTGCCTGTGATCGATGTATTGCATGGTGCTAAATGCACCATCTTGCTTAGTCTGTCTACAAAGACGACGAGCCCCATCCGACCCTTATGATCGGGTGGCATGCCAAACAGTTTACAGTTTACACTTACTGACTTCGAACGTTGTTTGGATCCATTAGTGGCTTCAGTGGTGCCCTACTGGACGGTGCAGGCTCAATGTGCTGACACTGTTCGCAAGAGCCAATATAATTGGCCACCCATCTATATAGGTGTGACCGCCAAAATTCCTCTGACACTCGTAAATATGTCTTTTCACGGCCCAGATGCCAACTAAATGGCGCACTTTGGAGCTCGTGAAGGATTATCAGCTTGATATCTGTGTCATGAGGCACATAGATTCTCAAGGGATCACAAGGTGACAGCTGATGCCATAACAGGCCATCGCTGTAGCTAAAGCGATTTAGCTTAGCTTTCAGGTGCGACTGAAGGGAAACCTTTCGTCCACCAAAGTATCCAACAGCAGGCGACAATGGTCGTCCTGACTGTAGCTCTCTTTTATCCTAGAGGTTAATGAGCTCGTCACGTGGTATGCCTTCATGGCTGCCAACATTGACGGCTGAAATTGTGCTTTCGCACTAGACACACTTTCCTGGTGTCTAACCTCGAAGTCTGGTCTGCGCGATAGAACGTCAGCCAAGACATTCGACATACCCGGCTTCTACAACTTTGAAATTAAATTCAGAGAAGAATGTGAGCCATCTTGTCATTCTAGGCGAGAGGTGCGGTGACTTTATTGCGGTCCGCAGTGATGCGTGATCCATAAACCACAAATGGTTCGGTGCCCAGTAAGTGCACACAGAACTTGACAAGAGCAAACTTTATTAAAGTAGCTCTGTGTTATGCACGAGGTAATTCACTTCCGGAGCTTTTAAAAACCGGAACTGATAAGAGATGACACGGTCAACGCCGTCGTCATCCTTCTGCATGAGCGCGCTGCCGATTGCAAAATTACTTGCATCGCAGACGACGCTAAAGGGCTTATCCGCGTCTGGCAATGCCAAGACCGGTGCCTCTACAAAATATTGCCATACTGATGTGAACGCATCTTCTTGTTCTTTTAACCAAACCCATTCTGTATCTTTTTAAGGAGATCAGATAATGGTTTAGTTTGCTCCGCATATTTCTTGCTATACTTATGCAAGTTATTAGCGAGCCCTAGGAATTGGCGCGAATCCTTCACATGCCGTGGGATCGGCCATTCCTTTACCAATTTTACTCGTCTAGGTCTGCTCGTACACCATGTGTACCAACGATGCAGCCCAGTACAGGTATCTCAGGGACCCCTATGACGCACTTTTGCAAGTTGACGTATCAATGTGCTTGATGCGTTTGTAGAATGTCGGATTCTCGGCCAATGCTATTGAGCCTTGGTTGTCCTCATAGATCTTGACCGCATCGCTTCTCGACATCTCAACGAGCTCACACAGAAATGCCTTTAGCCACACCGCTTCTTGTGCTACTTCTGGCAACGCCATGTGTTCGACTTCCGTAGACGAAGTGCCACAGTGCGCTGCTTCTTGCTTTTCCAGCTGATACATCCGCCGCTCATCAAAAATGCCACTGGTGCTTCTTCTTGACTCTGTGTCTCCAGCCCAGTCTGCATCCGTGTAGCCTTGAAGTCCCTTGTCACTTGATGCTTGAAACTTGATACCATGCAATTTGTGCCTTGTATATACCTGAATACTCTCGTGAGTGCTTGCTAGTGTGTCGGACATAAAACTGTAGCAAATTGGCTGATCACTGCTACTACCGCAGCGAGATCGGGGCGTGTATCGACCGTAAAGTACATCAGGTAGCCGACAGCATTTCTATATGGTACCCCAGCCATGGACTCGTTGTGTTTGCAACCTCCTTCGCACATAAGCTTTTTTTTGTCAGCTTGAGTCCCGGATCCTGTGTATTCGTGCATAGTAGGGCCCGAGAACGGGCTGAGCAATAGAGTCGCACAAGCGTCATTTAGACGCTGTGTTGTAGAGTGATATTGGAGTATGTCTCCACTCTGGACAAGTTAGCTGATATCATGACGAAGCCTATTCCAGCGACGCAGTTTTGTGTGCTTCGGAGCAAACTTGGTATTCAAGCGTCTCCCTAATCGTCGAGTCGAGTGAGAGTGTTAGCTAGGAAGCGACTCGACTACATCAAGATAGTACCCATAATTACCATTATATACCGGTAATGACGTCACAGTGTGACGTCATGGGGATGACGTTAGTAGATGACGTCAGTAGTTTCTAGAAGGTTCTATGAGCTATGATTGGAGAATCAATGATTGGCTTCGAGGTAGCTATAGGTTGCGAACTAAGGACCTTAATATATTCACTTTGCATTTCGCCAAGTAGTGCTCACTTGACCTTAGCATAAGTCAAACAGTGGGAGCTGTGCGATGGTTGCGCACCTGGCAAATAAACGCGAGTGAGCTTCATGCAAAAGTCGCCTCATCACGCAAATAAGCTGCTAGAAGTCATTCAGAGTGACGTGAGCGGTCCTATGCAGTCAGCGACTTTTAGCGGTAAGTGGTACTTCGTCACATTTACAGATGAGTACTCGCACTTTACCAGTGTTCTTGTTACGAAGCAAGTCGGAGGTCTCAAACAAGCTCGCCAAGTTTGTTGCGTTCACTGAGACTTAGACCGGCGGAGTTGTCAAAACTCTTCGTTGAGACAACGGTGGTGAAAACACTTCGAGCGTATTGGCCAAGTTCTGCAAGCGTCGTGGTATTGAGCAAAAATTCACGCTACCCTACGCTCGCAACTGAATAGGGGGGGGGGGCGAACGCATGAATCGTACACTCGTGAATTGCGCAAGATGTATGCTTGAGCTCGCTGGACTGCCGAAATCGTATTGGGGCGAAGCATTCATGACCGCTACCTTCCTTCGCTACCGCTGTCCAACGCGAGGTATTGTATGGAAAAGTCACTATATCAGGTTTGGACCGGGAGGAAACCAGCGCTGGCAAATCTAAAGGTGTTTGGCTGCCATGCATTTGTAACAGTTCCAAAGGAAAAACGTCGCAAGATTGACTCTCGAACGGTACGCTGTCCATTTCTCGGCTACTCGAAGCATGAAAAAGCATATCGTTTCGAAGAAAGATTGAGAATGGCCGTGTACTAGTGAGTTTGATGCAAAATTTATGGAAGACATGTTTGACAGTGAGAGATGCGTCCGCCAGAATAGCGCGATTGTTGTTCAAGAGGCTGATGAATTGGCCGATGACGACTCTCCACAACTCGAAGAAACTGATCAAGAGAATGAAGAATGTGAGCAGAGCGAAGAAATGGAGCCTGGCACCAAGCGGCACGAAAGGACTCAATCGCTCGAAAAAGCAGCTGAAATTCCAACGTCTAAGCGACACAGTAGATACCAATCAGTAAAAGAAATGTCTGCTACGGCACACGATTTTGAGGCTGCGTACGTTGTGGATTCAGTGGGAGAAATGCCGACCACGTTCAAGTCGGCGATGGAATCCAGCGACGCAGCCAAGTGGCAAGAAGTATGCAACTCGGAAATGGAATCGCTTCAAAAGAACAAGACATGGACGCTTGTGCCGCTACCAAAAGGGCGCAAGCCAATAGGCAATCGGTAAGTGTTTCGCGTCAAAGAAAATCAAGACGGTATAGTGGAGCGACACAAGGCGCGTCTAGTGGCTAAAGGCTTTGCACAGAAGTTTGGCATTGACTACGAAGAAACGTTTGCGCCTGTGGCCAAGTTTACATCTATTCGGATTCTGCTCAGTTTGGCTGCCAAGTACGGACTTACTGTCCATCGGATAGACGTAAAGACAGCGTACCTCAACGGCCAGCTCGACGAGGACATCAACATGGCGCAGCCAGATGGCTTCAATGATGCAATCAATCCGGACTATGTGTGCAAACTAGAACGGTCAGTGTACGTGCTGAAGCAGTCGCCTCGCATGTGGAAGAAGCCCCTCGATGATTTTATGCTAGGGCTCGAGTTCAAGAAATGCGAATCTGGCCACTGCGTCTAAATGAAGCGTGGTAGGCAAGATATGATCTTTGTTGCGCTTTACGTCGATGACTTAATTTTGGCTAGCAGTAATGAAAAGGTCAAGTGAGCACTAGTTGGCAAAATGCAAAGTAAATATATTAAAGGACTTAGTTCGCAAACCTATTGCTTGTTACCTCTAAGCCAACCATTACTTCTAGCCAATTAGCGCTTCTGAAATATTCTAGAAGCTTCTGACGTCATCAACTGACGTCATTACCGGTATCTGCCGGTACCCGCCTTTGGCCTGCTTGCTGCATGAGACGCCTTTTTCACAGCGTCCTTAAGAACACTCCCACTCGACTCGACAGCTCTTGGGCCTTGTATCCCGAGCTTGCCACGAAGTACGCAAAACTGTGTCGCTGGAATTGGCTTGGTCATATCGGCCAGCATGTCGAGAGAAGAAATATATTCGAGAATCACTTGACCGTCTTTAACCTTGTCGTATACAAAATAATATCGAATGTCGATGTGCTTGTTTTGCTTGTGATACTCTGGATTCTTTGCCATTGCAATTGAGCCTTGGTTATATTCATAAATCTTGACCGCTCTATCCGTGGACATCTCACCGAGCTCGCACAGAAATGTTTTAAGCCATACTGCCTCTTGTGTCGCCTCTGACAGTGCCATGTACTCAGCTTCTGTAGATGATAGAGTCACCGTATGCTGTTTCTTGATCTTCCAGCTGACACACCCGCCACTCATCATAAAAGCGTAGCCGCTTGTGCTTCTTCGTGACATCGTCTCTCCGGCCCAGTCCGCATCCGAAAACCCTTGCAGTCCATTATGAGTTGCTGCTTGAAACTCGATGCCACGGCATCGAGTTTCGTGAGTCCTTGTACCTTATATATACCTGAAAACCCTTTTGAGTGCTTGCCAGTGTGTTGGGCATGGGTCTGCAACAAATTGGCCAAGTACTCCAACTGCCGCAGCGAGATCCTGGCGTGTGCCAACCATAATGTATCAGGCAACCGACAGCATTTCGATACGGCACACCGACCATAGTTTCACTGTGCTTGCATCCGCCTTCGCACATGGACTTGGTCAGCTTGAGTCCTGGACCCTGGGGCGTCCTAACGGCCTTACTGTTGTCCATGTTGAACTTCGCTAAAATATTACATGCAAACTTGGTCTGCCGCATCGTGAGTGCCCCAATCTCAAAGTCTTGCTCAATTTCAATTTCAGGAAATTACTTGAGCTGGCCCATATCCGTCATCTCAAATATGTGGCTCAGGGCTAACTTAGTTTCTTGTAGCATCTTGCTGGTACTGCTAGCCAATATAAGTCATCGACGTATCATGCAACAAAAATCAGGTTATGCTAGGACTGGAATTTAAGAAGTGTGAATCCGATCACTGCATCTAAATGTAGATGCAGTGATCGGATTCACACTTCTTGAATTCCAGTCCCAGCATAAAGTCGTCAATTGTCTTGTTCCACATGAGAGGTGATTGCTTCAGACCGTACAGCGACCGTTGTAACTTGCACACGTAACCTGGATTGGCTGTATCACTGAAGCCATCAGGCTGCGTCATGTAAATATCTCCGTCGAGCTGACCATTAAGAAATGCTGTTATCACATCCATTCGATGGACCGTAAGTCCGTACTTGGCAGCCAGAACTTAGCAAAATCCGGATCGATTAAAACTTCGCCACCGACGCAAACGTTTCTTATAGTCGATGCCGAATTTTGTGCGAAACCTTTCGCCACAAGGCGCGCCTTGTATCGCTCAACTTCACCAGCTTGGTTTTCCTTAACTCGAAATACCCATCGGTTGCCGATTGCCTTACATCCTAACGGCAGGGGCACAAGTGTCTAAGTCTTGTTCTTTTGTAGCGAGTCCATTTCCAAGCTGCACGCTTCCTTCCATTTTTTTAGCTGCGTCATTGGATACCGTCGCCAACTTGAACGTGGTTGGCATTTCTCGCACTGAAAATCCACAACGTACGCAGCCTCGAAGTCTTGAGCTGTAGCTGACATTTCTTCAAGCGATTGATATTGACTGTGTCGTTTGGGCCTTGGCGCTTCAGTCGCTTTTTCGAGCGATTGGGTCCTTTGGTGTCGCTTTCTGCCAGGCTCAAATTCTTCATTCTGCGCAGATTCTTCATTTTCGTGATCGGTTTGGTCGTGTTGTGGGGAGTCCTGTTCAGTCGCTTCATCATCATCTTGAATAACGACCTCATTATAGCGCCGGTCGCGCTTCCCACTATCAAACGTATTTTCCATAAACTTTGCGTCGCGACTGACAAGCACACGACCACTCTCAACTTTTATGCTCTGAGTAGCCAAGAAACCGACAGCGTACCGACCAAGCTTCAAATTTGCTTCGCTTTTCCTTAAGTACTGTAAGCTATGCATGGCATCCAAAAACCTTCAGATTCGTTTCGCAGCAGAGATACCGTGGTAAAGTGCGAGTACTCATCCGTGAAAGTGAGAAGTACCGCTTGCCGCTAAAAGTTGTTGACTGCATAGGTCTACACACATCACTGTGAATAACTTCCAACAGTTTCTTTGCATGATGTGGTGACTTTTGCATCAAACTCACTCGCGTTTGTTTGCCAATCGCACAACGATCGCACAGCTCCCACTGATTGACCGACGCAAGATCAATGTCAACACCATAGTTCCTTTTGACGATAGTGTCTAGACCACTATATCTAATGTGTCTAAGTCGAAGATGCCAGAGGTACGAAGTGGTGTCCCCATGGCATCCCGACGAGCTTGTCACATTGGCTTCGTCAGTGCCGACGAGCGTCGTGCATAGCCTAAACAGCCCTTTACCCTCACGGGATCCAAGTTTTCACTGCAATCCTTTTGCTTTAGCAAAGCATCCGTCACTTTCAAACGTGACTGGACCCACGTCCTTCGTAAAGCGTCCAACGGAGAAGAGATTGCGCGATAATTTCGGAATATGCCATACTCCTCAAAGCACTTCCTTCTTGGTTCCATGCGGAGTCTTCATATACATCACGATGTTACCAGTCCCGACTGCCTGGACAACACCATCGTCTGCTAAGTGAACGTCCACCGGAGAAATACCCTTGAAATTCTTCATGAACTGTTTCGAGTACGTCATGTGCTGTGTCGTACCTAAATCGACCAGCCATATGCAACTTGACTTGGTAGTCTTCAAATGTCCACCAACCGAAAAAAAGATAATCGTCAGAGTCGTCTTCACTCTGCGCGACGTTTGCACGCTGTAGCCGCTGTCGTTCTGTGTTCTCGCGAATTCGCACGGGGCACTTAGCGATCCAATGCCCATGCTACCCAAAGTAGTTACAGGTGCTGTTGGCCTTGACCGGTTTTTGGCGTCCCTTACGCCGACCGTTGTCCGTTGTCATAAACGCTTGTCCTTGCCCGTGGCGGCTCCATCGAAGCCGCCACCTTGTTCCTTCGCAAACCTATTGCTTCTTACCCTTAAGCCAACCATTACACTTGTAGCCAATCATCGCTTCTGGAATCTTCTAGAAGCTTTTGACGTCATCAACTGACGTCATCTCAATGACTTCACCGCATGACGTCATTCCCGGTATCTACCGGTATACACCGGTACCCGCCTTTGGCCCGTCAAACGTTTCATTCCATACGCGCGACGCTTGTTTGAGTCCGTACATAGCCTTGACCAGTTCCAAACAATTAAAATTGTCATCAAACTGTACTCCTTCAGAGATCTCGCAATAAACTTGTTCTTTTATGATTCCATACAGAAATGGAGTGTCACATACTTGACAACCGGCGAAAAGGTTTCGGTGTAATCAATGCCGTACTTTTGTTTGAAGCCATTCGCGACGTGGCGAGCCTTGTATTTGTCGATAGATCCATCCGCTCTGCGGTTGATCTTAAACACCCATTTGGTACCAATGGCACGTTGAGCGTGTGGCAGCTCGGCAGCACAAAATACCACGCAGAGCATGATTTCGAGCTCCATACGAATTGCCTCGCGCCAATGAACTTGCTGCGGTCCATTCATTGCCTCTTAGAAAGACTTAGGCTCTGATAAGTCGATCGATCTTTCAACGGCATTAGCACTTGCACGCCAAAACAGAGGAGAAGCAGCTTCGTCATCTTGGTCATCATTCTTTTCTGCATCGTCTTCCATACGCGATTCAATGGGCGCGCTTGCTTCTTCAAGACCATTTTGTTGTCGAGCAGCAGGTAATTTCCTGGGTAGGTTTCTCTTTTCACTTTAGCGACCTTTTCGCTTTCCTGTCTGCTTGTACTCCATTTTTGGGGAAGCAATTTCGAGATCTTCAAATTCCGAATCATCGACATCTTCGTCCAAGCTTATCGGCAGAAACTCGAGAACAGACTCATCGAAGTTAACATCGCGACTAATAATAACTTGCCCTGCATCGACGAAAAGACTCGATAAGCTTAAGATGTTTCTTCGTAACCGAGAAAAATTCCGACGCGAGCCTTAGGGTCCCATTTAAGTCGTTTTTCCTTTGGAGTTAGAATGTACGTCCGGCAGCCAAATACACGCATGTGTTTTACACTGGGCTTCGACTCTTAGACAATCTCATAAAGAGTCTTATGCTCAAACTTTGGGTGACGGCAGTCAATTCTTGACGTATATGGCTGTCATTGCTGCCTCAGCCCAGAAACACTTGTCGAGCTTGGCGTGATGCAGCAAACTGCGTCCAATTGTAACAGTTGTCCGAATAGCACGCTCTGCCGTCCCATTAGTCTGTTGGGCGTACGGAACTGTAATTTGATGCTCAATTCCTTCATCTTCGTAGAAAGTCTTGATCGAGCTTGTCGCGAACTCACGAGCTCCATCGTGCACCCACCTGTTCTGGCTAGAATTAGAGTCGCTCAACCAAGCGATCTCTATAGCAAAACAGGAGGGCTTTAGCCTGAAACAGGCTTCGTCACTCGGGGTCATATCGTCCACCGAGACGACACGAAACCATAGGTCTAGAACTGATGGATGTCTCGTATACAGAGAGCGAGAAACCTTGCTCTTCGAGTTACTAACGGTTACAAAATTAAATCGTTGTCAAAAGATAGGCCACTAACTACCCTATAAGTGTAGTGCCCCACGGCCAGTGCCTAAAATCACTGAGCAAAAGAACCGACCTCTCGCTAGGAACAGCGGAAGACGCATATCTGACGCTGTTGCGAAATCGCATCGGCGAGGCGGCTCGTCCATAAACGGTCGGGGTCAGTAGGTGCGGAGCGCCCTACTGTTCCAGCAACGTCAAAAGAATTTGCAGGCCTTTTGACGAAAGTTGCTCCGTACACACATAAATTGTGTGAAACTGCCACACGGGATGAGGTTAACCTCATCACCCTGAAAATAAAAATGTAAAATAAATGCCACTTAAGTCCCTAGCCGATTGTGGGTCGTCGAATAATTTTATTAGACGCCAATCGCGAGAAGATCGTAGACTCAAACTTATTGAGCGCAATACCCCTTTAACGAGGATGACAGTGCGCCTAGCAACAGGCGTATCTGTAACGGTAAAGAAACGTGTGGTTGGTATACAAAACACATGAAGGGCTAAACAGTACGATGATGATTATATCGTACCAGATTTGGATGACAAATTTGATGTCATCCTTAAATTACCATGGCTCAGAAAGTACAGGCCATGTTTAAATTGGCAGCATCAAGCCGTGACGATGCCTGTCTCTTGTTCCTGAGATGGCCAAATGATGAACATCTTGGAGCGTCCACAAGCTTGTGAATGTCCTACGAGTGAGTGCGGTGGCCTCACCTGTGGTTCAGGCGTTTACCTGACTCCACACGACCTCAGTGTAAATACCCAACTCACTGTGGAGTTAGATCCTGACGGATGTGCACAAGCACATGCAGCGTTGAAGGTCCTCCATTGTGATGTGGTCATAGTTACCGACGGCTACAGGCGGCGTCGAAGGTCCACAATTGTGACGCGGATATAGTTACCGACGGCTGTGCACAGCACAGGCAGCGTCAAAGTTCGATCACTCAAATAAGTTGAGTTGTACAAAACAAGGATATTTGCTTGAAAAGCAACATCCAAGAAAGTTTAAAACGCCTTCCTATAAGAGGCAGTGCAAAAGTCCTAGGTCGACTGGGGAGTCGATCGTTGAGGATCTCGCTGTGGTAACCAACCACAGCTAGAGGCAGTTGAGGAGGATACTCCCCAAATAAATTCTTGTCCCCGAAACCTGTGGTCAAAGGTTCACAGGTACCTTTGGAAATAAATTCCAGAGAGGAAACTGAGACAATAAGTGTCTTAATAAACAATGATTCAAGTGTAGACGCTTAAACACTTGATCTAATAGCAGTTCTAAAGTCAATTTCGGAGATAACTCAGTTGTCAACGAAAAAATTGAAACGGTTCTTGCGTAATCTGCGTAGTGAAAAAGTCAAGCAGATCTGCGTACTTGTCACAGTTGATAACTACGTGGCCGACATTCGGTCGGCGATAGTATTTACTGAGAACGAACTGTTTCTTAGCAGCTCATCGATGGACGAAAGTAACCTCGATGAGAAGACTCGGAGGAACGTTTATCTACCAATCTTATGAGTATTTGAAGACAAAATCCGTTGTATAAGGGTCTGATCGAATTAAAGGAGTGCGAGTTATGTGTGTTGCATAAGGATAAGGGTACTCGACACGAATTCGACCTTATTTTGAGTTCGAAATCCTGTGTCATGAAGCAGTGATCATTGCCTCGTGAACAAAAATTAGCAATCGACAATGTTCTTGCCGACCGCATAGCAGCGGCTCATCCGAGGGAGTCAACCTGCCCACAATAGCTCTACGACCTTATGTGTACGTAATGTAACAGGAGGATGACGGATTGTGAATGCATTTAATAAATTGAACGCTGCAACGGTACCGGCTCAAACGCCGATACCACGAAAAGACGTAATCATTGATGGTATGTCGAAGAGTACTATCGTTTCGCCAATGGATCTGATGGATGGATTCTATCCGATCCTTATGCGTGAACAATATATCCCGTTCATAGCAGTAAGCACCCCAAGCGGAATGGCTACTTATGCCACAGGGGCTTTGTAATTCCCCTGCGACATTGAACAGATGTGTAACCGATCTGTTGAGATCGGTGCGGGATTTCGCAAAAAGTTATTTGTACGATGCATTCGTCCATAGCCGGGCCATGGACGGATAGACGGACGTGCAAGCTCATAAAACTCACGTTCGTCAGGTTCTTACATTTATGCGCACGCACGAGTTGTATGCAAATCTCAAGAAGTGAATATTCGCTGCAAGCGAAATACCACTTCTTGGGTGCAATGTGGAAAAACATGGTACACGCCCGGATCCGGAAAAGATTAAGGCGATCACCGATTGGCCTGAGCCAGTCGATGAAAAGGGACTTCAAAAGTTCCTCGGCTTAGCGTTGTACCTGCACAAGTACTCAAGCAATTACGCCGAAACGACAGTACATCTTTCTTGAAGGAAAAAATAGTGGTCACGGAACGTTGATCGCCAGACTTCCTTTAAGGGTATTAAGCAAAGAGTGATGCAATTGCCAATCCTGGCGATTGCGGACCAAGACCGACCATTTCATGTGGTCTGTGACGCCAGTGATTTTGCAATCGGCTGTGTGTTAATGCAATATGACACAGACGGCGCAGAGCGCGTCGTTCGCGTCAGCTTCAACCAGCTGAACGCAACTAACCAGTGCATGACAAAGAATTCCTTGCCATGTTATACGCACTAGCTAGGTTTAGGGTCTATCGCTTGGGAGGTAGACCGCTCATTGCGTATACGGACCATGCGTCTTTACGCTCGGCCGTAAACGGTCCAAACCGCTCTCAAAGAATGGCGAGAGGGTTGTCTTTCTTCACGGACTATAACTTCCCCGTGAAAATAAACAGGATGACTTAACGTCGTCGCTGATGCTCTTTCGCGCCAACCCGACTTTGAGCCGGGGTGCGCAAGCGGACAGTGAGCATACGGCCACTGTTGCAACAATAAGTGTTTCGTCGTCAACATTATTTTCCGACATTAGAAAAGCTTTTCAAGAAGATAAGGCTCTTAAAGGGTTGATGGATTGCCTTAGAAATCCATCCCAACAATCCTTAAAAGGATTTTAAATAGTTTCTCAACAGATCAAAAGACAACTCGCAATGGGTTACTGTATTACACAGCCATTACTGGCGACACACCTCGTGTCGTCATCCCAACCCGTAATGATTTGCGTTTACGCATCATGTATGAGTGTCACGATACACCAATTAGTGGTCATCGTGGACATGAGAAGACCTATCTCACGATAAGTTGCGAGTATTACAAGCCGCGCCAGTATGATTTCATCCGCAAGTAGATGCGGAGTTTATTTACCAATGAAGCCCAGTGCTTCATCCCGTGATCCATTACAACTTCTGCCTGTTCCCGCAGTGTTGCAGTCTTAATCCATGGACCTCGTCTTCGGATTTCCTGACGACGAACATAAGAACAATGGTGTTCTTGCTTTTGTTGATCGTTTTAGCAAAATGGTACATCTTGCTGAAGTACCGGAGTCGATCACAGCCAAAGGCTGTGCACGTGTCTTTGTTGACACGATATTTTGACTCTATGGGTGACCCCGCGAACTGGTCTCAGATCGAGAGCCTAGAACCACGGCGGAATTGGCAAACTGTGTTTAAATCAATTGGAACACTGTTGAAATGTTAACTTTTGATCATCCTTAAGAAGATGGTCAGACGGAGTGGGCAAACCGTATTCTCGAAGAGATTTCTCGCGGATACGTCTATTCTTTTAAGAGTTGGAACGAGCTCTTGCCGATAATAGAATTTACCATCAACGATTCAGTGCATGCTTCTTCAAGCATACCCCATTTTTGGTAAATGTCTTACGCCACCCACCTTGTTTGGAGGGAATTCTATTTACGTGGGAAAGAACTCACTCGAGTAAGGACATTTTAGCTCTTGCCGTCACGCATTAGCGGTAAGGTCAATGCGAGGATACGAATGTTGATTTAATCAACATTGAAGTTGACAAACTCAGTAATACAATAATGATATTACAGACTTTGACAACGATGCTAAAAGACTCAGCACCGAAAACAATAATATTAATGAGAACGATAATACCCTCAATAATGAGGAGATTAATATCTCCGCAGTGCGAGCCGGTCGCACTGAAACAGAAATAAAACCCAGTCAGCAGGTGATTTCCTGTTGGATAGAAAAGCAGTGGCCCGTTTTGTACAGGATTCCATTGCTGATGCGGTAGACCGATAGAAATAGAACTCTCACAAAAATGGAAGAGCAAAAATACTTTCATTTAATGTTAATGACCTAGTGGTACTGTCTACTGTAAACCTAAAAAACATGTAGTGACGAATGTAGGCAGTAATAAATTACTACCCAGGTCTATCGGCCCGTTTCGTGTACTACATCGCCAAGGCAATGTGTACACGATCGAGCTGCCTCTTAGTATGCGTACGCATCCTACGTCTTATGTTCAGCGTCTCCGCCGTACCATCAGTACGAGACTTCTTCCGGTTCCGGATTTCACCGGAACAGTCTAGGGCATTCACCAAAGCTTCATGGTTCCGAGCCAAAGCCGTATCTTCTCGGTACCGACTCTGATTGTCTTGAATCAGACGATCCACTCATTTTTTCTCCAAGGGAATGATCTTCTGACGAGCTGTCACCATCTCGTTTTGAAGGAACTGATGTGTCCTCTCGTTCGCCAGTTGATCCGTCGCAACCTGCACACAATTTTAATCTACCAACTGGTCACGAGAAACATTATTAGCCATCACCGCTAACTCGCGGCGACGGGATCGCTCGTGATCAGAATCCTTTCTCAAAAAATAAAGGGCGTGATCCGAATCATGATGTTGATTCGGGTTCGTCAAACGAGGCGAACCCGACCCCCCCCCTCCACATCCATTGACGGATTCGAGTGGTGAGAAGCATTTTCTTGTTGAAAGCTTTTCGAACCACCCAGAGGTAAATAGAGTTCGAACGAGATATCTCGTTCGTTGGCGAGGGTATCCACCCTCACATGATAGCTAGGAGCCTCGTTCCCAATTGATGTTGGACGTTCCAGGTTTCGTCTTGCAGTACGAACAGCCCCATCCTCCTTGACAGAAGGTCCATCGGAGAACGAGCGCTTTCCGCGCTCGTAATAGGATTGGAGGTTCTCAATCCCTTCACGCATCTCGTAAGAGATGAGCGTTCTCCAATGAAGATCTTTAAGAAATATGCTTTCTTTTGGGGCATGACCTGCACCCTTAAAACAGCAGGAGCATGGGTCCCCCCACGAGAGGCAAGGAATCCCTGTCTCCTAAGACAAACAGTACAGCTTATATCATGCACCGACTACGGTCTGTTTCTCGAACCGCTCACGGAAAGCATTTAGCTTGTCAAGCCAGACCTCACGGCCTATTTTTGTACATGCTGTATAAAAGCTGTCGAAGTTTAGCGCAAAGGTTTGACATCCTTTGTCAGCTTAGAGGAGTACCACCGATGCCGGAAAAGGCATCGGTGAGGAATTTCGTCTCATCCTCACCGGGCATGTGAAACCTGGATGAGTTGAATAGCGGAATATGACATCGATCGTTGTTCATACAGACCAACGAATGAGGTTTCTCCTAGAGGGCAACCAAGGCCGATTTTCAGGAGCGAACCGCAACGTATTGCGATCCCTCTCGTGTTGGCTCATGTTAACGTCAACGTTAACTTAGCCCTTGGAGCGATCTCTAGAATCACTCCCTTCCTGGTGATGCAAACTATCACCACCAGCAGCACTCTTCCCCTCGCGACCACTTAATTTTCTGGGTGACGCATGCTAACGTTACCAGAGTGGTCATCGCTCACGGAGTCATCGGATGATGACTCCTCACCAAAGAGGTTCGACGAGTCGAATAACCTCGTCATCACCCCTCTAGTTGTCACGTTAGAACCTGAAGGCTTAACGGACTCGGCCCCGGGTGATCCAGCGGCCTTTACAGTAGACACTGAGTCCGGCGATGCCGGTGACTTGGTCCACTCACCTACAGTCGGTGTAGCAGATGACTTGTCATCGTCACCTCCAATGGGAGTAGGTGACGTATTCCCCGCAGTAGACGTATTAGCGTCCATTGATAAATTTCATTACCAACAGCTGCACTGTACCGTGCAGCTGTCAGCTTTGCGGCCTCACGGGCCACGCGCACAGACTTATTAGTCGCCATGTTGATTTCGGTCAAAATCAATTTATGAAAATAAAATCGGAATTATTGTTAAAATCAACATACAAAAATTAAAGGGAAAGACATAATAGTATATCGTTTCACCCTACATCAGTCACTATGGTGACTGTTGGTTAAGTGGTGGTGAGTGTAACGGGGTCCCGTTACACAAGTATTATATCCTATAGGAGGAATAGGAAATAATATTTCCTATGAGAGGAAATAAATGAAGAAGTTTAAAATTATTATCTTTATTAATTTTGACTTCAATAGTTCCATTAATACCAAATTTGGTAATATTGATGCAATTAGACATTAGTTCTATTGATTGGTTGATTTAAGTTTAAATCAACCCCGCCAATCGGTTTAAGACACGATTGTGCGGTGCGCAAGAAGGTGCCATACCTTGTTACTTATTAATATAATAGGTTCAGTAGTAAGTAGAAGATCGTTTCGTAGGAATGTGAATAGATTAATACAGTCTTACCTTTTCTCTATTCTAAGGCCTTAGTCTAGACCTTTACTCTGAAGACCCTTAGCTTCTTAAGAAATCGTCCTCGGTACCTTTGTGTACGTGAAGCTTCGAGGCACCTATCCTACACTGTAATCAGTGTATGATTAACTAGTACTGGTCAGCACTAGTGAAATGTGCCTTGTTACACAAAAAAACCTTGGGAAAACGAGCGCTTCGTGAGCTCGTAAAAGAATTGTAAGCTATCAATCCCTTCGCGCTTCTCAGAAGAGATGCACGTCCTCCAGTGAGAGTCTCTAAGGGAGTACGCAATTCTAGGGGCATGGGCTTCACCCTAAAGCAGCAGGAGACGCGGGAAGTGCGACGTCTTTAGACGTGCTACATGTGAGTGCTTACTTACTCGCTTTCCTACCGAGCTTAAATATAGCCATGACGGAGGCTATGGACGTTTTCGTTTATTTAATCCAGAAAAGGAGATTTCCTTCCTCTTTGCCCTCATATGTGTTAACACTGACAGCAAGAGGGCGAGCCTTAGGCTCCGGATCAGGTACAGGATTGTACCGAGTTCCGCTAAGTGATCCTTTGCTGCCCGATAAGAGAGGATTCATATTAAGTCTTTAGGCCTTGCATCAAGAACATCTGGGCCTGGGAAAGGTTGTGATCTATGTGATCGAGCCCATACAAAGTTCTGAGCTTCTTATATGCTACTCGTTTCGCTTTGAAAGTTTGGGGAAGATATCCATGCCAGAAGAGGCTAAATTTAATTAATTATCAAGTGTAAATTGCCTGCGAGTGCTTCCAGGTGTAGCGAAGCTACTTCGCTCCTCTATACTTAAAGAGTCGCTTAGTTCTATAGTCTTAAGAAGTTTAACAACTTCGTAAGTCGTACAAGCTCGTATAACTTAATGAATCCTAGTTCAAGGGACCAATGGTTCGTAGACCTGAGCGATATCTATGCTTGCGAGTGTGTACATGCGGCTTTGTACTATCACAGATCATTGGCAAGCCTTAGTAACGCATTTGACGGTTTTAGATCAAACGGGGAACTGAACTATATTTAATATTACGACCTTACTCTAATTTCATTTAAATATAATTTTGGCCTCCAGATCTTTATCTGAGCAATTTTGTCATAAAACGGTGGGTTAAGACGAGAGAGATCAGATATTAATCTCCAAGATGTTCCATTCCTCGGACTATATTGATGAGGAGTCATCTTGTAATGACTCCGATCTAAAGAGCCCCCGTACCGGGAATGCTAAAATGTACCACCAGGAACGAAGGATTGTAAAGATCACTTCAACAGAATGTTAGTCTGCAACTTAGCATTAACCAAAGGAACGGAGACCGCAATTCGTTGCGGTTCGCTCCCGAAAAGAGTCTTGGTTGCCTGCAAAGGGCAACTTGGTTCGTTGGTCTGCTATGACCAACGAACGGTATATGACCAACGAGCGGTATAAGATCCCGTCGTCACTCATCCAGACTTCACAGTTTGGTGACAACAAAAACGAATTCTTCATCGATGCGTTTTTGGCATCGATGTTACACTTGGACGCGTGCTAAGGATGCAACTCCTTTTAGTTTTACGCTTCGGGAGCATTCATACAGAATGTGCAAATCGTAGGCTGCGAGACCTAGTTTGACAAACTGGTTATGGCATGTGACAGGATTGAAAACAGGTACTTAGTTGGTGCACCCTATAAGTTGCACCGCTCGTCCAAGTAGGCAGGTTTACCTTGCCTCTCGTGGGGTGTGATTTGCCAAAACATCATCTGACTAGCATGTTTGTCCCATCTAATCAGATTTCTCGCACACGATCACGATATTTAGCGGCTCGTCAGGGTAGACCGATCCTAGGAGACTACGCCCAGGAGTTAAGAGCTCTTTTTGCCGCTATACATCAAGGCCGAGGGCAAGAAGTGGTTAAATTATTCGTTCATAATGGAAGACCTTAATGCGGGGGTTGCCCAAACGGAATTGTACCAATCTCATCCCGTTACTTTAGAAGCGGCAATTGCCATGGGGTTACGCGCTGAGTTCGACTTTAAGTCCTCTCGCGTTGGTACGCAGAAATATTGGAAAGCCCGTCGAGCGCATCAGATTTGTCTATTAGTAAGGAGAAGAAAAGCTGTGGAATAGCATTCAAACATCGTAGATGTTATATGCGAGAAAGCACTAAGCACTTGCGCCCGGCTTGTCCGTTGCGCAATTCGCGCAAAGCTCGAAGCATCAATCCCACCTTATACCAGAAAGCTGTACGGTGCGGGAAACGCCGAGTGGGGCCGGGCGGTCTACTGGGGAAGAACTAGGGTCGGTAAACCATTAGGAGGAGAGGATAAACAGGGCTTAGTTACAAAGACCTCTGTGCTTAATGGTATGGGACGTGAATGCAAGCCCGGCTTGTTTGTCACTAAGTCAACTTTAAGGCTTTGACAAGACATGGTGAATTTTCGGGTATCCTCTCCACTGGACGAGGATTTGATGCTTCTTCCTCACGGAGCGGTGGGCAAGCAAACTTTTAGCAAGGAAGCGTTGATTCCCATCCGCATCCAATCAGTGCAGGCGGCGCTCGATAGGAGTGGCGATTTTGCCCACATAATCGCTGCTGCCTTTCCCGCGATCGTTCAGTTGCAGGCATTAAGCGCTGCTGAACGACGCATTGGGGATTTCGAGGGTCAAGTCTTGCTACTGACCTCGGCTTCATGATGCTCGCGCGAAAAATCGTCAGGGTTACGAACGCTTGAAACTTCGGCTGGACATCTTTAAGAAGTTAATGCTGAGGAACCGTATTACGCGCGTGGTATCTCTCGCTCTCCGAGTCCGTTACGTTCTCATGGGAAGAGAAGGTCGGAGGCAAGTCTTTCGCCTTCCTCATTTCCCCCATCTGTTTAATACTGAACCCATGGTCGGTGTCACCAACAGTCTCCTTAGACTGATGGGAATATGTGACCTCATCTGGGTCCACATACCGTTTGAGACGACCCACGTAAAAGACGGGGTGCATCTTCATATATGGCGGGAGGGTGAGCCTATAATTTAGGTCTTTGACCTTCTCGACCACAGTAAATGGCCCAATGTAACGTAGCAATAATTTTAAGTACCCCCAGGTAGTACAAAAATTGCGATTTTAGGTAGAGTAACAGTACTTAACAGTACTTTATGTCGAACACTTAAGCATTCATTATTTTTGCGACCATTTCAGTCAGCATTCTTTTGTTTATCTTGTGCGCTTGCCGTTGCGCCACGGTCACGGACTTTTCGTGGGATGGCTAATCGCTCATCCACAAAGTGTTAAGCCTCGCTCAGGCTTTTAGCATTCAACTCGCCTATGACATCGCCGGAATCGTTCGTAGGACGTAGTTGTAAGCAACGAAACATCGCTATTGTGTGAGAGCACATGCATTCCTTGCCGTGACTACATACTGACCACTGCCAACCCGGCAGGGTCACTAAGGCAAGTTTCGTCGTTGAGATGATACCCTCGCGGGTCATCGTCATATTGACGAAGCTATGTCCCTCTTTCGCACCGAGCGTAGTGAGGGGCCCTCCCCCACTAAAACTCGGGCGCGCACAAACGAGACTGGCATCCGAGGATGGAGCAGTCCGTTTATAGAAAACGATGTCTCACCGTACTGGCGTGGACACTGTTATTTTTAGCGAGCTCCACAAAGTACAATTGCTTGCTCTAATCTTTGGGAGTTGCTATAGTGCGTAAGACATCCGCCACGATCCGATTGGCACGTTCTGTTTGGCCATCGGTCTGGGGATGATCTGCGGTCGACATGTGGAGCTTGCTACCTAGCAGCTCGAACACATGACGCCAAAACCCAGACGTAAAACGTGGACCCCGGTCCGATACTATGGACTCGGGCATCCCGTGTAGTCGGTAAACATGATCCAGGAACAAGAGAGCTGCCTCCTTGCCTGTGATCGATGTCTTACATGGTGCTAAATGCACCATCTTGCTCAGTCTGTCTACAAAGACGACTAGCCCTGTCCGACCCTTATGATCAGGCGGCATGCTAAACATGAAGTCCAGACTTACCGACATCCAACAATTCGTTGGAATCGGTAGCGGCTTTAATGGCGCACTGCTGGACGGTGCAGGCTTTACGTGCTGACACTGTTCGCAGAAGCTAATATAGTTGGCCACCTGTGGCCACCAAAATTCCTCTGACACGTTTAGAAATGTCTTTACACGGCCCAGATGACCACTCGGTGGTGCATCATGGAGCTCATGGAGGATCATCAGCTTGAGATCTGTGTCATGAGGCACATAGATTCTCAAGGGATCACAAGGTGACAGCTGATGCCATAACAGGCCATCGCTGTAGCTAAAGCGATTGAGCTTAGCTTTCAGGTGCGACGGAAGGGAAACCTTTCGTCCACCGAAGTGATCCAACAGCAGGCGACAGTGGTCGTCCTGACTGTAGCTCTCTTTTATCCTAGAGGTTAATGAGCTCGTCACGTGGTATGCCTTCATGGCTGCCAACATTGACGGCTGAAATTGTGCTTTCGCACTAGACACACTTTCCTGGTGTCTAACCTCGAAGTCTGGTCTGCGCGATAGAACGTCAGCCAAGACATTCGACATACCCGGCTTCTACAACTTTGAAATTAAATTCAGAGAAGAATGTGAGCCATCTTGTCATTCTAGGCGAGAGGTGCGGTGACTTTATTGCGGTCCGCAGTGATGCGTGATCCATAAACCACAAATGGTTCGGTGCCCAGTAAGTGCACACAGAACTTGACAAGAGCAAACTTTATTAAAGTAGCTCTGTGTTATGCACGAGGTAATTCACTTCCGGAGCTTTTAAAAACCGTGACTGATAAGAGATGACACGGTCAACGCCGTCGTCATCCTTCTGCATGAGCGCGCTGCCGAATGCAAAATTACTTGCATCGCAGACGACGCTAAAGGGCTTATCCGCGTCTGGCAATGCCAAGACCGGTGCCTCTACAAGAGATTGCTTCACTGATGTGAACGCATCATCTTGTTCTTTTAATCAAACCAGTTCTATGTCCTTTTCAAGGAGGTCAGATAATGGTTTAGTTTGCTCAGCATAATTCTTGCTATATTAATGCAAGTAATAAGGAGCCCTAGGAATTGGCGCAAATCCTTCACATGCCGTGGGATTGGCCATACCTTTACTGATCTTACCTTGCTTGGGTCTGCTCGTACACCATGTGTAGCGAGCGCATCTCTTGCACATACTCTTGCAGAGATCGCTTCGCCTGTCGCGCTCCAACGAAGCGCGCCTGAAGCAACACCTCATTGCTCGGCGGCTGGTACATGGCGCAAATCTTTTCCTTAACGATCGCCTATGTAGGGAACGCCTTTCTGTCCGCCATAAGCGCCGAGTAAGCCCACTCTGAGGCCTTACCGCGTAGATGCGACATGGCGTACGACACCATCCAGCTGTCGTCCTCGATGAGCTGCGCGACACCGCATTGCTCCACGGCTAAAAGCCAGTCAAAAATCGCGTGCGCTGCAGTTCCATCGAGCTTGGGCGGGTCCATTCGAATTGGCCTCGGCTGATGCGGCCGCGCAGAGAGCATCTCAACAGTCCTGTTGAGAGCCTCGCTCCGAGCCTGCTCATGCCTCAGCTCATCCTGAGTCTGAGTGATAGGCTCCGCCGCAGCATGGCTCAGCTCATCCTGAGTCTGAGTGATAGGCTCCGCCGCAGCATGACGTGGCTCTCCGCTGTCCGAGCACGAATGCCTCAAACTGCTCCAACTGAGCAACATGTTGCTCAGGAGGACTGCCCAGGAGCTTGGTCAGGGCTTGTTCACCAAGTTCCTGCGCAAGTGCTCTACCATCTTCCAATGATGTTCAGAGAGGTGGAAGAATTAAGCCTAATCGATATTGATGCTAATCGTCACTGACACGCTCTAAAAGACGGGTCGTGGGAAGGACTACTGTGCTACCAAGTCTAGACAGGCGCTACTTAAAGCTGCCACGCATTACTAGCACACGACTTCTGAGTACAGTGAGAAGGCGTTTGACCGTCTTCTTTCACGTACAGTGAGGTAGTTGATGGGCACCTAAGCGACTTCACCCAACGAACAAGAAGCCTCAGTTTAAGGGACGTCACGGAAGCGGTAATTCGGATCCACGTGCGTACTTGTGACTAGGAAGTAGTTCACAAGTTTATGCCATTTATGTATATATGCACTGATATGTGTTGCGAGCGTATTTTTTTGTAATGGGGCATCCTTCACTAGTACTGATCAGTAGTAATTAATCTCGCACTAAATACAGTGTAGGATAAGGTGCCTCGAAACTTCACGTACACAAAGGTACATAGGAAGGTTTCTTATGAAGCTATGGATATTTAGCCTAAAAGTCTAGACTAAGGCTTTAGAACAGAAAAAATTAAAACTGTATTAATATATTTTGTTACCTACGTAACGATCTTCTATCTACTACTGAACTTATTATATTGATAACCAAGGCGCCACATGCACAGACTCATTAGTCGCCATGTTGATTTTGATCAAAATCCAATAATGAAAATTAAATCGGTATTTTGACTAAAACCAATAATGCAAAATTACAGGGAAAGACATTATAGTATTTTCTGTCACCCTACTATAGTGATTGTAGGTTAAGAGGGGTGTAAATGGGTGTCCTGTTACATAAGTACTACTTCATATAAGAGGAATAGTAATAATATTAATCTTTGAGAGGAAATAAACAAAGAAGTACAAAATTATTACCTTTATTAATATTGACTTAAATAATCCCAATATTACCCAAATTTTAAAATAATATTGATGTGAGAGACATTAGCTCTATTGATTGGTTGATTTAAGTCTAGATGAGCCCTGCCAATCGTTATAAGACACGATTGTGCAGTGCGCAAGTGAACCGTGAGGCCACAAAGCTGGCAGCTGCACGAATCAGTGCAGCTCTTGGTAATGCAAATGCTTCAGTAGACGCTAATACGTCTACTGCGGGGAGTCCCGTTGCAGGTATCGGTGAAGAGTCACCTGCTACACCAATTGTAGCTGACTGGACCAAGTCACCGGCATCGCCCGGCACCTTGTCTGTAAAGGCCGCCGAATCACCCGGGGCCGAGTCCGTTAAATCTTTGGGCTATTACGTGACACCTATAGAGGTGATGACGAGGTTGTTCGACTCGTCAGGCCTCTTTGGCGAGGAGCCATCTGATGATGACTCCATGGGCGATGACCACTCTGGTGATGTTAGTATGCGTCACCAGGAACTAAGTTGTCGTGAGTGAATAGTGCAGCTGGTGGTGCTAGTCTGCATCACCAGGAAAGGAGTGATTGAAGGGATCGCTCCAAGGGCCAAGTTAACGTTAACGTTTACATAAGCCAACAGGAGAGGAGAGGGACTGCATTATCGGCTCATGTCCATGCTGTTTTAAGGATGCAGGTCATGCCCCTAAGGAAGCATAGTCCCCCAAAGATCCTCATTGCAGGAAGCTCATCTCTAATGAGATACGTCAGGGGACTGAGATCTTGCTCGTTCCTGATGGACCTTCTGTCGAGGAGGATGGGTCTCGTCATACTGCAAGACGAGACCCGATATGTCCAAAATTAGCTGAAAACGAGGTTTCCAACTGTCATGCGAGGGTGAATACCCTCGCCAACGAACGAGATAACTCGTTCGAACACCCTTTACCTCACGGTGACCCGAGAAGCTTTCAACAAAAAAACGCTTCTCACCACTCGATTCGGTCAGTGGATGTGGGAAAAGAGGGAAGATCTGGTTTGCGTTGCTTGACGAACCCAAATATTAATTGTGATTTGAATCACACTCTTTATTATCTAAGGAAGAATCTTGATCACGAGCGATCCCGTCGCCGCGAGTTAGCGGTGACGGTCGATATGTTTCTCGTGACCAATTGGAAATTTTTGCACCGATTGCGACTGAACAATTGGCGAACAAAAGGACACATCAGTCCTGTCAAAATGAGGTTGACAGCTCGTCAGAAGATCTCTTCCTTGGAGGAAAGAGTGGATTGTCTGGTTCAAGAGACTCAGACCCTGTTCCGAGACAATAAGTCTTTGGTTCGGAACCATCGGTTTTGACTTTGCCCTTGACCGTTCTGGTGAAATCCGGAATCGGAAGAAGCCTCGTACTGATAATACAGGCGGAGACGCCCAACATAAAACGTAGGATACGTACGAATGCTACACATCGCCTTGGCGACGCAATGCACAAAACGGGCCGATATACCTGGGCAGTAATTTGTTACTGCCTGCATTCCTCACTACGTGCTTAGGTAGGTTTACCGTAGACAGTAGGACTAGGTCACTAATTTTAAATGAAAGTATGTTTGCTCTTCCATTTTTGTCAGAGTTCCGTTTCTGTCGGTCCACGGCACCAGCGATGGAATCCTGTACGAAACGAACCACTGCTTCTCTAACCAGCACGAAATCATCTGCTGACGCGGTTTGTAGCGTTTTCAGTGCGACCGGCTTGCACTATGGAGATATTAATCTCTATATTATTGAGAGTGTTATAATTCAAAGTTATGTATTCGATGCTAACTTTTTCAGCATCATTGTCTAAGTCAGTGATAGTATTGTTGTCCATACTGCGTTTGTCAATTTCAATGCTAGTTGACTCAACATTGGTATCCTTTGCATTGACCTTAGGGCTGATGCGTGATTAGCAAGAGCTTGAAGGATATCTGCTCGAGCTAGTCCCCTCCTTAAGTAAGAGTTACTCTCAAACAGGGTAGGTATAAATGGGAGGCGTAGGCCATTCACGAGAAACGGTGTATGCTCTGAAGAAGCATGCACTTAACTGTAGATGGCAAATCCTACCATCGGCGAGAACTCGCTCCAACTCTTAAAAGTGTGGACGTATCCGCAAAGTATATCTTCGAGAATGCAGTTTGCCCGCTCCGTCTGACCATCTGTTTCAGGATGATCAGAAGTTGACATTTTAAACTGTGTTCCAAGTGATTTGAACATTGTCTGCCAGAATTCCACCGTGACTCTAGGGTCTCGATTGAAACGAGTTCACGGGATAACCCATGGAGTCAAAATATCGTGTCAACAAAAGCACGAGCACAGCCTTTGGCTGTGATCGACTCCGGAACGGCAGCACCATGTTGCTAAAATGATCAACGAAAACAAGAATACCTGTGCTCTTGTGGGTGTCTTCGGATAATCCGAAGACGAAGTCCATAGATACGGACTGCCAACACTATGCCGTAACAGACAGAGGGTTGTAACGGAGCACGGGATGAAGCACTTGGCTTCACCCGTTGACAAACTTGGCAAGCACGTATGTATGCATGCGGACAAACTCATACTGACATGGCCAGTAGAAGTCGCGGCTTATTGTGAGATAGGTCTTATCACGTCCACGATGACCACTTATTTGAAGCATCGTGGCCTTCATACATGATGCGTAAATGCAAATCATTATGGGTGGGGATGGCTGTGTAATATAGTAACCTATTGCGTGTTGCGTATCGATCTGTTGAGGATCTATAGAATTTCTACAACCTCCTCAAAATTGTTGAAATTAATATCTAAGGTAACCCATCAACCCTTCAAGAGCCTTATTTTCTTGATAAGCTCTTCTAACTTCGTCGAGTAATGTTGACGACGGAACGCTTATTGTTGCAACAGTGGTCTTATGATCACTGTTGATTCTTGTAGCAGTAGCCTTATGCTCACTGTTGATTCTTGTAACAGTAGCCTTATACTCTAAAGCGTTCATATTTTTGCGACCATTTCGGTCCGCGTATTCTTTTTGCTTGTCCTGTGCGCTTGCCATTGCGTCACGGACTTTACGTGTGATGGCTAATCGCTCATCCACAAAGCGTTGAGCCTCGCTCACGCTTTTAGCATCAAACTCGCCTATGATACCGCCAAGAGGTCGGTCATAAGGCGTAGTTTTATTAACCACTGCTAAACTGGCAGGGCACTAGGGCAAGTTTCAGTCTTTGAGATGATAGTTCACTGTTGATTCTTGTAACAGTGACCTTATGCTCACTGTTGATTTGCGCAGCCGGCTCAAAATCGGGCCGGCGCGAAAGGGAATTAGGTCGACGTTAAGTCGTCGTGGTTTATACTCCACGGAGAAATTATACCCCGCGAAGAAAGACAACCATATCGCCGTTCTTTGCGGGAGGTGTGGACTATTCACGGCCGTGCGTAAAGACGCATCGTCCGTGTATACAACGAACGGTCTCTCTCTTGGGAGATAGACCCTAAACTTAGCCAGTGCGTATTTCATGGCAACGAGTTCCTGTTCCTGCACTAAATAGTTGCGTTCAGCTGGTTGAAGCTGACGCGATTGAAAACAGACGATGCGCTCTGCGTCGTCTGTTTCATATTGCATTAAAGCACGGCCGATGCAAAATCTCTGCGTCACAGACCACATGAGATGGCCGGTCTTGGTCAGCAATCGCCAGGATTGGCGATAGCATCAATCTTTGCTTGACACCCTCGAAGGAACGCTGGCAATCAGCATTTCATGACCACTTTACATTTTTCTCAACAAAGGAGAAATATGTACTGTCATTTTAGCATCATTTCGTGAGTACAAGTGCAGGTACGCCGCTAAACCGGGGAACTTTCGAAGTCCCTTTGCATAGACTGGCGCAGGCTAATCGGTGATCGCCTTGATCTTTTCTGGATTCGGGCGTACACCGTTTTTTACCCATGATGCACCCAAGAAGCGGAATTTCGCTTGCAGAGAGCACACACTTCTTAAGATCTGCATACAACTTGTGCTTACGCTGAAGTGTGAGAACCTTTCGGACGTGACTACGATGTATCTCAACATCCGACTTCCCGTTCATGGCTCTGCTATGAACTAAGACGTCATCAACACACCTCGGTGCAAAATCCCGCACCGATATTAACAGATTGGTAACACATCTGTTAAATGTCGCAGGGGCATTACTAAGTCCCTGTGGCATGACTAGCCACTCCCAGAGCATACCGCTTGGGATGCTTACTGCTGTGATCGACTTATCTTGCTCACGCATAAAGATATGATAGAATCCATTTATCAGATCCATTGACGAAAAGATAGTACTCTTTCACATACCATCAATGATTACGTCTTTTCGTGGCAGCAGCGTTCTAGCCGGCACCGTTCCAGTATTCAATTTATTGAGTGCATGACATCCTCCAACCTCTGTTGCTTTACGCACACAGAAGGTCGGAGTTGACTATATCACATAGCCCGCCGCTGAGGATCGGCAAAGAATTTGTCGATCGCTATTACTTGTACACAAGGCAATGGTCATGCTTCATGACACTGTATTTCGAACCTGGAATTAGGTCGATTACGTGTCGAGTGCCTTAATTCTTAGGCAACTCGCACGGTACTGATTCAGTGAAGACATCCTTGTATTGTATTAAATTCTTCTATGAAGGATTGTCTCCAAAGACTCCCAGGTTTGAGACGTAAAACGTTCAATGCGAGTCTTCTCATCGAGGACACTTTCGTCCATCAATGAGCTACTGGGAACCCGTCCGTTCTCAGAAATACTGTTGCCGACCGCATATCGGCCACGTAGCTGTCATCTGTGACAAGTACGCAGATCTGGTTGACTTTGCCACTTTGCAGATCACGCAAGAAACGTTTCGGCTTAACCGTTGGCAATTGAGTTATCTCCAAAGTTGACTTCGGAGGCGCTATTAGATCATGTGTTTAAGCGCCTACATTTGATCCATTGTTTACTAAGACATTCAATATCTCATTTTACTCTTTTGATCATATTTTCAGAGGTACCTGGACACCTTTGACCACAGATTTTGAGGACTTGTTCCCTTGAGTTTTTTTTTATTTCGGGAGTATCCTCTCAAACTACCTCCAGCTGTGGTTGCGCTACCACAGCGAGATCCTCTATGATCGACTCTCCAGTCGATCTAGGACTTTCACACTGACTCTCCTAGACAGGCGCTAAATTTCTTGGATGTTGCTTTTCAACCAAGCATCCTTGTTTCGTACCACTCCTTTATTCGAGTGATCGAATTTCGACGCTGTCTGTGCTTGTGCACAGCCGTCGGGATCTAGCTCCACAATGTGGTGGGTATTCACACTGAAGTCTTATGCAGTCATGCTAACGACCGAGCCATAAGTGAGGCCATCGCACTCTCTCGTAGGGCATTCACACGCTTGTGGACGCTCCAACACGTTCATCGGTTGGCCATCTGATGAACAAGAGACAGGCATCATCACGCCTTGATGCTGCCAATTTATATATGGCTCGTACTTTCTGAGCCATGGTAATCCAAGGATGACACCAAATTCGTCATCCAAATCTAGTACGATGACATCATCGTACTGCTTACCCTTTAACGTGTATTGAATACCAACTACACCTTTCCTTACTGTTACAGATGCGCCTGTTGCTACGCACTGTCATCCTCGTTAGAGGGATATCGCGCTCAATATAAATTTGAGCCTGCAATCTTCTAGCGATTGGCGTCTAATAAAATTACTTGACGCCCCACAATCGACTAGGGATGTAAGTGGCAACTTATTTGACACTTTTATTTTCAGGGTGACGAGGTTAACCTCATCCCCTCGGGCAGTTACACACAATGTTTGAGTGTGGGGAGCAACTTTCGTCAAAAGAACTGCAAATTCGTTTGACGTTGCATGATCAGTAGGGCGCAGCGCACCTGCTGACTCCGACAGTTTATTAACGATCCGACTCGCCGTTGCGAATTCGCAACAGCGTTGGATCCGCGTCTTACGCTGTTCCTAGCTAGAGGTCGGTCTTTTTGCTCAGTGTTTTTAGGCAATGGCCGTAAGGCACTACACTCATAGGCGTAGTGGCCCGTCATTTGACAACGATTACAATTTGAAACCGTTTGTAACTTGAAGAGCGAGTTTTCTCGCTCTTTACAAACGAGATCTAAAAGTTCTGGAGCTCCGCTTTCTTGTCGCTTCGGTGGACGATAAGCACCCAAGTGGACGAAAGCCTGATTCAGGCTGATGCCCCCCTGTTCCGCATAGAAATCGCTTGGTCGAGCGGCTCTAATTCGAGCCGGAACAGGTGGGTTTCAACAGATTCATCTACATGACCTTTAATAAACACAGTTATTTGTGTTTGTTCATCAATTGAATGACTAACGATACAACTGACCAGGTATCGTGTACGTTAGGCATAAGCATGATTGTCACGCTTGCCCTGTTTCAAATCCAGAGCTCGGCTCGAGCCCTGAATTCGGCATGTGGCGGCTTAGATGTTTGTCTGAGCCGGGTCTTGAAGACCTCATACGACCCAAAGACAAATGGGTTGTGATTATTGAGCCCCTAGTCCCAAGATTTGGCACGACCAGCTAAGTTAGACGTGATAAATTTCATATTTGTCGCATCATAACTGATACGGCGAGCTTCTATGGCGTCGACTAACTCGACATACCATCTCAAAAAGAGTCGCTTTCGACTGCCTTGAGCTTAGAGATTTCGATCTTAAGCTTTCTAGTCGACGCAGAAGCGTCGAACCATTAGCAACATTTACATGCTGCTGTCTCAACAGTTCCAATTGTTGAGAGCCTTGCTAGTGAAGCAAGGCTACATTCTCTCGGGCCGCGTCGAGTCGTGTTGTATACACTCGGCTATGGCCGCATGCTGTTCATTTCCTCCCAGAGTGTACAGAAGGGCGCCAATGGCTGGTCTGCCTACGACCGATCTCATTTGTTCGATCACTCTCCCTTCAAGGCCACTCAAATGAGTAAACATTTCATGAGTGACGGGATAGCCTTCTTGAGGGGCTGAAAAGCTTCCTCCTTCTTCATCTAACATGTCCATGTTGGATGGAACATGCGTAGGACGTTGAACGGACTACGAAGTGCTACCAGGTGAAACGGGGCGTTCGTCACTAGTACTGATCAGTGCTACTTGGACCTTACACTGTATACAGTGCCTCGAAATTTAGCTGAAACAAACATACAGAGGAAGGTCTCTTATGAAGCTAAGGATCCTTAGCTTAAGGTCTAGACTAAGGCTTTAGAGAAGAGAAAACTAAACTGTATGAATATATCTAGTTTCCCACGTAACGATCTTCTATCTACTACTGAAATTATTATATCAATAACTAATTCAGTATGGCGCCTCCGATCACACCGCACAATTGTGTCTTATAACGATTGACGGGTTTGATTTAGACTTTAATCAACCAATCAATACAGCAATGTCTTATTGCATCAATATTATAAAATTTGGTAATATTGGAACTATTTAAGTCAAAATTAATAAAGATAATAATTTTGTACTTCTTTATTTATTTCCTTTCATAGGAAATAATATTAATTATTATTCTTATCGGAAATAATACTTATGTAACTGAACAACCTGTTACAGTTTTTAATATCTATCTCGGATGACTCTAGCCGTCATCTTCGTTAATGTGAGTGCCTCAGGTGTATCTCATACACAAGGGTTGGTCACAATGGGAACCACACCCAAGTGGTGGGTCTAATTACTTCACTGAATTAATTGACCATACCCTTTAGAACACAAAGTGTACTTTACCGGGGATTGTGTAACATAGGGAAACGTGAGCCCGTTACATACGTACTGATTCTTGTTATTGTCCTGACTTAATATATTTCTGTGAAACTTTGTATTGCAACTCATTGCTCACCGAAGTGGTAATGAGCAATTGAAACTTTGCAATGTGAGCTAACCTGATCGTAATGTTTCCATTTTCTTATGAACATAATGCCAACATTTTAAATAGCGAGAGAAACACATGGTTGGAAACAGCGAATGAAATCGCCGTATTCGCCCCGTCAACTGCAGCTGACGATCCGCTCGTGATCATAAAAAGTCTAATTTTCTTTCCTTTTAAGTAGGTAATCTAAAAATGTAATAGCGGTTGCGTCCACACAAATGATGAACAAGTTTATTTAGTCGGGGGCGCAGCTTCGGTACAGCTTTCCTCAAAACTTTAACATGCTTAAAATAAGGTGGGAACTGTAAAATACCGCACAAATTCCGAAGCGTGATAAAAGAAGCTTGGAAGATCAAAGTCACTTTAACTCGGTAAAGGATAGCTAAGGAGAAACTACCTTCACTTCAAACCAATCATTGAGCTGATAATGGTTCTACCAGAGTGTCCAACACGTGAGTAAAACGCGTCATCACTTGGTCCCACTCTCCGGCCACTACTCTTAACAAAGCTGGTCAGAATTAGTAATTCCCCTAATTGGACAACTGATACTAGATGCTGAGTCGCGCATTAAAATTTCAATACTTATTTCACGGAACAAATAAAAAATAAATTGACGCATTATTTTATCATGCAGCAGACGACGGTTATATAGGTCTTCACGTAGTGCACACGGCCCACGTGCAGATAAGAAGATGACACCTCGTGACGCAATATGCTCACTATCGTAGTTGACGTCGCATCCTTGCGTCCGTCTGTCGTCGTGCGAAGTGAGGTCGCACTTGTCGCTTCTGCTTCTAATTCCTGTGAACAATGATTCCTATTTATAACTTTAATATGATGTGCAAGATCTACAGCTACTATGAGTCTTTCATAAGCTCCAATACTGCGCTAAGTTCCTCTCCTGTAAATTCGGGATTGCTTGTGTATCCTGTCTGTGACTGTGACGGCTGAGGTGGAGAATTCTGCTGCCGCACACTATGCGGAGAGAATCGCTCGTAAGACCGTTGCAGAGCTTCATTCTGGAACTGCGTGTACTGCGACTCTGACGTGGACGAAAGAATTGTCGTGGTCGCTGTTGTAGACGGATAAGAATTGACGAGCTCACTGCGCTCTGCAGTTCGCAAGTACGATGAGTAGGGTACATGAAATGAAGAAACATTTGAGTAATTTGCTACGGCGTGAGTCGATGCCACGTCGGGTGTCGAGTCATAAAAGCGATGCAAGGATGTTGGCGGCAAGTGAGGAAGCGGATTTAAAGACGAGGCGATTCGGTCTGTTGCTGACGGAAACGCTCGTGTGCGGAATGCCAGAAGCGGCATCACTTGCGCGCGGTCGTTCGTCACGGTCTGCGACCCAAGAGTCGACCCTCGACGAAACGCCAGGTCGTCTCTGTGCCCTCCGATTGGTCCATTTTCATTTAGCTGGCCGCGGTACGCGTGCTGGTAACCGTTCTCGGTTACAAGCGAGGACGGTACCGACTGCGACACTTGCACGTCGGTATCCAGGATGTCCATGGAGGACGGTAAGAGGGTACGGGTTGATCGCACGTTTTGTTCACGGTCGAAAGTGATGCCATTACGCGGGTTGACGTTTTCATTGGCTCGATTGGGAACTTCGTCCATGACGCTGCAGTGTAGTTTCTGGTGTTGCGCGTACTCCTTGTAATTGTCACAGGCCCACGAACACTTTTCCTCGGTGCATCGAAAAAGTTTTTGTCCGTCTGGAAAGTGAATGCGCATGTGGCGTTTAAGCTTCGTACTCGTATTAAAGCGCTTGCCACATGTCTCAATGTAGCACGGGTACGGGCGCTCGCCGCTATGAATGCGCTTGTGGCGACTTAGATTTCCCGACGTATTAAAGCGCTGGGAGCAGCCGTAGTAGTCGCAGGCATACGGTTTAGTGCCGGTGTGAATGCGCATGTGACGCCGTAAGGCAAACGAGCGCGGAAATTGCTTTCCGCAATGCACCTCTGGACACACAAATACATCGCGTTTGGACTGCTTGGAGCGTGTCGTCGGCTGCGACTGCATCGGGAGAGAAGAAGCATTCTGCGACGTGGACTTGGCGTCTGAGCTGGACAATTGATAGACAGCTGACGAGACAGGAGGATGGGGATGATGAGCCATCGCGACGGAAGACGCATCCTCTTCGTCAATGCGACGGTACGTCGTCGGGGCTGAGTACGCTCCCAGAGGCGTATACAGACCAGATTCGGTTCCAATGCCAGGGTGGTTCGGTTTCATGTGCATGTGCATTGGGGTACATGCAAAAGGGTATATGGCAATACTACACTGAGCGAGTTGATTGGGAGAAGGCCGTATGTCCAGGAATGCCGGCGACGGCGCCGTCGACCTCACTCCTCTTAATATGCAACACAGCTTGGCGCCCTGTCGCCCCGGAAATCGTGTTCCCTGTTATTGTGGCTCGGCTACGCCATTCGTGTGAGCCCATTTCTACACCATTCGGTCGGCTTATTTCTACTCAATTCGTGGATGCCCATATTTAACAAGATTGCGTGATCTTTTTCTACATCATATTTTGAGCCATCGTTTTACGATGAGCTGCTGAAGGCTTACATGTCAGCATTAATTTCGATTTCGGAGGGCATTATGCCATACATTAATGTTAGCGTAATCGGAATCAGTTCCTTTGCTTGCATTTTTATTAGCGAATTTGAGGGGAAAGTGAAAAATTCCAATTGTGCATAACATTATCCGACCAATTCTGATCGCTCGAGTTCAACAGTAGAACTTTGGCGTTCATAACCTTCCGATTTCTATGATGGGTTGTCTCAGATGCATTGCGCTCAGCGTAGCATTGTGCCGCAATTTTTTCCACAAATTTCCTCTTAAAAATTGTTGGACTTAAAAATTATTTCTCTCTAAATTTGACAGCCTAGTATATTTTAAGACCTACTTGCCGACTTTTTCGTAAGCTGTACAGCATTCTCGCGTTGTAACGGGGTGTATCGTTACATGAAATTGACACTTAAAGGTTGGAAATTTATTTATATTATCTAAAAGGTCTAAAAGGTAGATAATAATTGGAGAATATTACTTTACATTGTAAAATTCGGAAAGCTTATCCATTGAAAGATATACACCATTATATCTACTTTTTCCGCGGTCCAGTCAGCGCTGAACGCACCCAAAGATAGAGACAGATAAGACTTTATAACATGTTTTGTATTAGTTTATAATTAAGTTAGTATTGAATAGCTAGAAACAGTTGAACTTAATTATATTAAATACAGTCTTCTTTTAACCCTCTTTAAAGCAAGTGTTTTAAAAAGAGTCTTTCTCTGCACGTACCAGTGACGTGAGGAACCACTCGCACTGAGGCAGTGCGAAGTGGACTTGTACTGCAGCATAAGTCGGCAGTGCCCAGTGATACCTGGTAGCACTTTGTAGTCCGTCCAAGGACCACAGTCTCATCATCTAACATGTAAATGTTAGATGATAATGGGAATACTCATCACGTTTTGCATGATAGCTACTCCTTTCTAAGTGACATAGAAAGGAGTGCGGTCGAACGGATGTGTTCGACCGTAGGGAACGATGCTATCTTGGCCATGCTGTCCGGTTTATACAGAGATGCCCTCCATCCAGCCATCACCAAGTTCATGCAACATGAACTTGACGAGGCGAAGGAGAAGGTAGCCTTGCTTATTCAGTAAGGCTCTTAACAGGCAGAGCTGTTGAGGTTACAACAGGTACAGACCCCTGTACCTGCGATGACGCAAACGCGTCGTCCCGAAACTTTAATGATTGACATCTCTAAGTATAGGGGAGTCGACAAGACTCCCCCTTGAGATGGTTTGTCGAGTCCGACGATGCCATAAGGGCACATCACATCGTCGACGAGCAAATGCAAGTCGCCTTCGCTCAATCAAAGTTGGCAGGTCGTGCCAAAACTTGGGCATTGGGCCTTAAGTTGCGCGACCCATATGTCTTTAGGTCGCTAGAGGCTTTTAAAGCCCGGCTCAAACAGACGTTTGAACCGCCTAGGGCTGAGTTCAGAGCTCGTTCAGAACCTCTGAAACTCAAACAAGGCAAGCGTGATGTTCACGCATATGCCCAGCACATACGACTAGCGAGTTGTATTACCAATAACCCAGTCCATGAATACACGTTGATTACGGTGTTCATGGAAGGTCTTACGGATGGTCCCGTAAAGACCCACCTGTTCCGCTTGGAACTGGATACGCTTGAAGAAGCAATATCCGTAGCGGAACAGGAGGACTTTAGCTTGAGACAGGCTCAAGCAAGTTCGTCATCATATCGTCCACCTAGACGACACGAACTAGGAGGTCCAGAACCCATGGACCTTTCCTATGTCGAAAGCGAGAAACCTCGCTTTTCGAATAATAAGCGATCGCAGAAATGCCATCGCTGCCAAAAATTGGGACATTACGCTCATGAGTGTAGTGCCCCACGTCCAGCACCAAAAGGTACTGAACGTAATTTTGGATCGTATGCCAAAAAGGGCAACGGTCGCGGATCCGACGTTGTTGCGAAATCGCAACAGCGAGGCGGACCGCCAAAAAATGGACGGGGTCAGTAGGGGCGCAACGCCCTACTGATCCAGCAACCTCAAGAGAATTTGCAAATCTCTTGACAAAAGTTGCTCCAGACACACAATCATTATGTGTCTCTGCACCTGGTGATGAGGTATC
>NC_090622.1:2918075-2921203 GCF_004359215.1 Bremia lactucae | reverse complement strand
CCACGTGTCGTCGTCCCAACTCACAATGATTTGCGCTTGCGCATCATGTATGAGTGTCACGATGCACCAACAAGTGGGCATCGTGGACGTGAGAAGACTTACCTCACAGTAAGTCGCGACTTTTACTGGCCCCGCCAGTATCAGTTCGTGCGCAAGTACATTCGTGCTTGCGAGGTATGTCAATGGGTGAAGCCTATCCCTTCATACCATGCGCCTCTCCAACCTCTACCACTTCCGGTAGAGTGTTGGCAGTCCGTATCTATGGACTTCGTCTTCGGATTTGCCGAAGACGACCATAAAAACAATGGAATCCTTGTTTTTGTAGACAGATTCAGCAAGATGGTACATCTTGCTTCCATGTTTGTCTGCATTCCGTTTCTGACGGTCCACTGCCTTAGCAACGGAATCCTGTACGAAACGGATTACTGATTCTCGAGTCAGCAGAAATTCCTTTGCTGACTCATTTGTTTTGTCTTTTTCAGTACGCTTTGTGCGCACTGCCATGAGATCTTTCTTGTCTTCGATGTCGATTTCTTCGACATCGACATCACTCGCGTCGTTGTTACCTTCTAAGCGTGATGAGCATGAGCCAGAATTGGATTTGCTCGTTCGAGTCCACCCCCCCCTTAAACTAGAGGATCCCTCTAATTGGGTGGGTATGCGAGGATGGCGTAAGCCATTCACGAAGAACGGTGTATGCGTTGTAGACGCATGCACCGAATTATTGATGGCGAATTCGGCCATCGGTAAGAACTCGCTCCAATTCGGATACGATTGGACGTAACCTCGAAGTATCTCTTCGAGGACGCGATTTACGCGTTCTGTTCGACCATCCGTTTCTGGGTGATCGGATGTTGACATAGTCAGCCGTCTTCCGAGAGATCGGAACACGGATTGCCAGAATTCCGTGAATCTCGGATCTCTATCCGAGACCAATTCACGGGGTAACCCATGGAGTTTGAATACCATGTAAGAGCAAATGATCATTCATTTAAACTGCTACCCACATTAGTGACTAAACGCTTAGGTAAGTTTACTGCTACTCTCTACGGTAAACTTACCTAAGCGTTTAGTCACTAATGTGGGTAGCAGTAAACTACTATCCAAGTTTATTGGGCCTTTCCGTGTACTGCATCGCAGAGGCAATGCGTACACAATAGAATTGCCACGTAGGATGCGAACGCATTCTACGTTTTATGTTGGTCGGCTCCGCTCGTACATCAGTACGCGGCTTCTTCCGAGGACGGATGTGACCACCCTTTTCAAAAATCCCTAAAAGATTCTTGTGATCGCGAACCAGATTCTGATGTTGAACCTGGAGTTTCTCATGCCGGTTCCGAATATCCTCGAAATTGCGATGAGCTGACGACAGCTCATCATGAACAGCGTGATATTTCCGTTCGTACTCCAACATGAAGTGCGCACTTTCGAACGGTCTTCCAACTGCTCGATATAGTGAGCCTGCACCGTCTGCTCCGACGAGTGACGCTTGCCGAGCTCGTGGTCAAGTCCCTCCTCCAAATCATGGAGGAAGAGATCGATTTTGTCAATCCTCGACATAAGATCCGACATACGGTTTGGATCTAATTTTCCCTCCTCCACCAGAACCTTTGGTGGATTCCCACGGTGGTCAGCGTTTCCTTGTGAGGATCCAGAACCACCGTGATGTGAAGGGGCAGCGAACGAGTTATCTTGTTCGCTGGCGTGGTTATCCACCTTCGAATGACAGCTGGGAGCCTCGTTCCCAGCTGGTTATTGACGTTGAGGGCCTCGTCCGTCAGTATGACGAGACCCATCCGATGGTACAGAAGGCCCATCGGAAAACACGCGCCCCTGGCGCCTGTAGATCGATTGCAAAACGTCAATCGCACCCCGCACCTCAATAGAGATGCGAGCCCTTCCCCAGGGCGAAGAAAGGAAATAAACACCCCCTTTTACCCTCTTCGAGTTGTCTACACAGCAAGGACAGGGATCACCCCACGTGAGGCATGGAAGCCCAGCCCCACGTGACAACCGATGCAATTTATACTTTGCACCGGTTAGAGTTCTTTTTTCAAATTTAACGCGATTCGCGTTAAGTTTTTGAAGCCAGGCTTCGCGTCCAATGTCTTTGACATTGCGAATGAACGCACTCTAAGCTTGCATAAGCGAGACTTTATCTCGCTTATTATTGCCACTAAACCATCGATGCTTTAGAAAAGCATCGAGATAGCAATCTTCCTCAGCGCGAAAGTTCTTCGCGCTGGGATCAAGGCCATGTAGCTTTGTCGCAATAAATAATGGATATTTATTGTGAGGAGTAGTTTCTCCAAACAAGCTATTGATAGCCATTCTGGCAAAAGCCACGGCTTCTTTTCAGGGGCGAGATGAGACATTTTACTGCCTTCACTCCCCTGAGTGGTTCCCACTGAAGCAGGGGTACCACAAGAACTTTTCTTACGATGGCTTATGCCATCGTCGTCATTTTGCACAGAAACACGTGCAGGTGACCGTATGGGAGATTGTACGGGCGATGAGGGATCATCCTCATCGTCGGATCCAAATAGACTGTTTACTCGTCTATCAGAATGAGCCCTCTCATTCGAAGGCTCATAGTCAGCCGCCTGACGTATATCAGGCGACTGTTCCATCCTCCCCGAGTTGGCCACTTCGTCCGACTCGCACTCGCAGTCGACCTCCAAAGAGGGGTCGTATTCACGTGGTGAATCACCGCGTGCACTCGCAACATCTAGTGTTGTGCGAGTGGAAGATACTACGGCAGACGTTCCGTCTGCCGCAAGAGATAACAGTGCGTCACCCGCGGCTGCACGAACCGCAGCCGAAGGCGCAGCACTATCGTCACCCCGCATGAGTTGATTCTTCATGCGATGGAATTTAAAGTGATGGTTTTGACCAATCAACATCATTTTAAAAATAAAGTGGTCACATAGCGACCACTCTATCCAATGACATTCAGAGTGATTGTAGTTTAAGGGAGGGGTGATGTAACGGGGTGTATCGTTACATGAAATTAACACTTAAAGGTTGTTAATTAATATATTATCTAAAAGGTAGATAATATTTGGAGGATATTACTTTATATAGTAATATTCAGAATTCTTATCCATAAATAGGTATAGACCATTATA
>NC_090622.1:2902836-2911694 GCF_004359215.1 Bremia lactucae | reverse complement strand
AGAGTTTCGGGACGACGCGTTTGCGTCATCCCAGGTACAGGGGTCTGTACCTGTTGTAATCTCAACAGTTCCGCCTGTTGAGAGCCTTGCTGATTCAGCAAGGCTACTTTTTCCTTCATCTCGTCAAGTTCATGTTGTATGAACTTGGCGACGGTTGAATGGAGGGCATCTCTGTCTAAGTTGGACAGTAATGCCAGGATTGCATCGTTTCCTACGGATGAACTCATTCGTTCAACCGCACTCCTTTCTATATCACTTAGAAAGGAGTAGCTTTCAGGGGAAACGTGATGCGTATTCCCACTACCATCTAACATGTCCATGTTAAATGTGGGAAATGTGGTCCTTGGACGGACTACAAAGTGCTACCAGGTGTAACGGGGCACTGCGACTTGTACTGTTTCAGTACAAGTCCACTTCACACTGCTTCAGTTGTGAGCGGTGCCTTTCGTTAGGTGAAGGGCGATGCCAAGAACCAGCGTGCAAGACGAATGAGTTCTGCATCGACCACTGATGGATCGGGAAATACAGGAAAGCAGTAGGGGCGGGATGTCCTACTGACGCGGACTCTGAAGCTACTCCTAAGTTCAGAGTTGTTGAACAAATGGGTAGCATAGTCCCTGAGGTTTGAAATTTCGGACTCCAACCATGCTGGTCTATAGCGCACATGTTAGAGGCTATGACCAGGTGGCAACCCTCTCGTGAATTCGGTTGCGCCACAGAATCTTATGAAACTCGCGGCTCTAAAACAGAGACCGGCAATGTATATGTTGTTTTGCCAGGATGGCGAGCGAGAAAGGGCGACCGTTCGTTTAGCGAATGGCGCGCTCGTTAAGTCTGAGGGAGTTCAGGTAGAACTCGCCTTCAGCTTTAGTGACTTCTCTCGTAAAGAGAAGTTCACAGTGCTAGGAATGAAGAGTCCGTTTGACCTCATCCTAGGCATGCCATGGTTGGCAAAATACCAAATGGATAGACTGGCGTACACGCACAGTTGCGAACTATACACAGGACACCGGCAAGGATGTGCTCCTGTGAGAGGCATATGCGACTGATGTCGTGTCAGGCGCACTTGAGGGTGCGTTGACGAGATGTCAAACGTTCCCAGGTCCTTCCCAGAGACTAAAGCCTGGTGTAGTAAAACGTGTACGGAAGGGAATTCAGCTGACATTAAGTCCTACCAGCTCCAAAAGACTGCTGTAGTGAAAAGGAAGATGACAAGTATTGATGCATCCGATTGTCCTGCACAGAGCCGAAAGCCTGTGGTAGTAGACGGCGAGCTGACAGGAAATCAAGCGTCGCATAATTCAGCACAGTGACTAGATCCTGACGCGGTTGAAATGGGTGCGTTAGCCAGGAGAGCAACGGCATCCGCTTCCCAGTTAAAGGTCGTGGTGACTCGAAGAACGAGTAACCGACAGATTAGGACGATCAAAGGCACGTCTAAACGAGTTACCTTGGATCAGTTCCTATTAACGAGGACGGGTCTTCGAACGAGGTGTTCGAGACCGTCAAAGACGAAATTGCGGAGGCATCTTCAGTTGAGGTGCTCCAGCAAGTCTTTAAAATCTGCCAAAACGATAGTAAATCTCCCGAAGATGTGAGATCTGCTCCTTGCCAAATTAAATGAAGATAATAACCCTGAAATAGTCACACAAGTTCCAGAAGCGATTTTGGTGGACTGTTGCTCGTCCTTCATAATGGACGAGAGCGTCCTACAAACGAAAAAAAAATGGTTCGCAGCTAAAATATGGGATGCTTTGAGAGACACTTCGTTCTTTGAAGTTATGTGGAACATCGCGATGTGATTCCAGAAAAAGTACCATACCGCCTGCCAGCAGATAGGGCATCGGGTACGACATTGACCTCGAACCTGGCACCAAGTCCTGTGTGACCAGGCAATGGTCGTTGCCGAAAGAAGAAGCCCATTATATCGATGCGTTTTTCGATAAGCGAGCCAAGGCGGGACATGTATGTGAGATTAAATCTCCTCACTGCAGCCCAACATTTTGTGTGCGTAAAGCCACAGGTGGATGGCGCGTGGTTTATGCTTACAATAAGCTGAACACCGCGACCATACCGGCGTTAACGCCTATTTTGCGGGTAGATGTTTTGTTGAACTCCATGGGAAAGTCAATAGTCTGTTTCGCGTTGAATTTAAAATATAGCTACTATCAGGTACTCATGAGAGAGTCCTATGCAGTTGAAACCGGAGTAAGCCCCCAAAAGCGGTATGCTTTGGAAGTAGTTTGTGATACCACATGGTTTGGAAAACGCACGGCGACATTCTACTGAGTGGTGGCTCACGTGATGCGTCAGCACCGTGCCTACGCGCCCCATTCCTTTGACAATGTATTCGTGCATAGTAGGGCCGAGGACGGTCTGACCGAATTAGAGTCGTACAAGCGTCAATTAGACGCTGTCTTGGTGACTTTGGTTGCCTCTTGATTGTACAACTTGCATAAGTGTTCTTTGAGATACCTGTCTGGGCTGCATCGTAGGTACACATGGTGTATGGTAAATGAATGGTGACATCATAAGGATTTGCGCCAATTCCTAGGGCTAGCTAATTGTTTGCATAAATATAGCAAGAATTATGCTTATCGAACTAAGCCCTTGTCTGGCCTCCTTAAAAAAACGCATAATGGGTTTGGTTTTTAGAACGAGAAGATGCTTTTACATCAGTGAAGCAATCTACTATTGACGCACCGGTTGGCATTGCCAGACCTTTTAGCGTTATCTGCGATGCAAATAATTTTACAATCGGCAGCGCGCTCATAAAAAAGGATGACGTGACGACGGCGTTGACGATGTCGTTTCTTATCCGGACCGCCTTTAAAATCTGCGAAAATGAATTTTTCTGTGCATGACAAGGAGCTACTTTCAATAAAGTATGCTCTTGTCAAGTTTCGAGTGCACATATTGGGCACCGAACCATTTCTGGTTTATACGGATCACGCATCACTGCGGACCGCAATTAACTTACCGCACCTCTCGCCTAGAATGGCAAGATGGCTTACATTCTTCTCTGAATTTAATTTTAAAGCTGAATATAAGCCGGGTAAGTCGAATGTCGCGCAGATCAGACTACGAAGTAAGACACCAGGAAAGTGTGCCTAGTGCTAAAGCACAATATGACCCAACATTAGCAGCCATTAAGGCACACCACGTAACGGGCTCGTTGGCTCGTTAGCCTCTGAGAGAGCTACAGTCAGTACGAAAAGTATCGCTTGCTGTTGGATTACTTCGGTGGACGGAAGGTAACCTTTCCGTAGGCTACTAAATCGCTTTAGCTTTGTGATGGCCTTCTATGGCACCAGCTGTCACTTTGTGATCCCTTAAGATCCTATGTGCCTTATGACTGAGATATCAAGGTGATGAGCCTTCATGAGCTCAATGATGCGCGATCGAGTAGGCATCTGGGCTGTGGAAAGACACTTTTAAAAGTGTCGAAAAAGTTTTGTCGGCCACATCTATATCGATGGGTGGCCAATTATATTCGCTCCTGCAAACAGTGTCAACGCATTAAGCCTGTACCGTCCAGCTGGGCGCCATTGAAGCCGCTGCAAATTCCAACGGGTTTTTGGAAGTCGGTCAGTCTGCACTTCGTGCTTGGCATGCCGCCTGATAGCAAGGGTCGGACGTGGCTCGTCATCTTTGTAGACGGACTGACCAAAATGGTGCATTTACCGCCATGTAGACCTCGATCACAGGGAAGGACTCTCGTGCTCCTGGATCATGTATACCGACTAAACGGGATGCCCACGTCTATAGTATCAGACACGGATTCACGTTTTGCGTCGGTTTTTGGCGTCATGTGGTTGAGCTGCTGAATAGCAAGCTCCACTTGTTTACAGCCGATCATTTCCAGACTGATGGCCTAACGGAACGTGCCAATCGGGTCGTGGCGGGTGTATTGCGCACGATAGCGACTCCCAAAGAATAAAGCTTACAATTGCTCTTCGTGAAGTTCGCTAAAAACAACAGTATAATCGCCAGTACGGGTGCGACACCGTTTATATAAACAGACTGCGCCATCCTCGGACGCCAGTCTCGTTTGCGTGTATCCCGAGTTCCTAGTGGGGAAGGGCCTTTCACTGCCCTCGGTGCGAAAGAGGGACACAGTTTCGTCAATATGACAATGAACCGCGAGGGTGTCATCTCAAAGACAGAAACTTGCCCTCGTGGCCCCGCCGATTTAGCAGTGGTCAGAATGGAGTCCTGGCAAGGAATGCCTGTGCTCCTAAACAATAACGATGTTTCGGTATTGACAACTACGTCCTATGGCCGACCTCTGTGTTGTCCGAATGGAGTGATGCTAAAAGCGTGAGCGAGGCTCAATGCTTTGTGGATAAGCGATTTTCCATCAAACGAATAATCCATGACGCGATGGCAAGCGCACAGGACAAGCAAAATCAGTATGCAGACCAAAGTGGTCGCAAGAAAAAATACGCTTCAGAGAGGAAGAAAACGTACTATGAAGTACTGCTGCCATACCTAAAATAACAGTTACGAAACTACCCGGAGGTACTACAAAAATAATGCCGCGTTTCATCGGGCCGTTAAGAGTGGTCGAAGAGGTTGGAGACCTAATTTCCCCGTATATGAAGACGCACCCCATATTTTGCGTGGGTCGCCTGAAACGCTTTGTTGATCCAGAAGAAATCACATACCCCCATCCGTCTAAGTAGAACGATGGTGACGCCGACCGTGAGTCGAGCGTCGATAAGATGCGGGTGACGAGGAGGCGAAAGACTTTCCCGCCGACAAATTCCTTCCACCACGATATGGACTTGGAGAGTGAGGGAATTCACGCAAATCTCTAAGCATCACCTGATCCAGCCATGGTTTCAGCCTTTCGTTGTCCTGGTGATCCTTCGAGCGAACATCGTGAAGGTTTGAGTCAGTCGCGAATTTGACTTTCGAGATCCCCGGTCCTTCGTTCAGCAGCGCTTAGCGCCTGCGATTGAACGGAAGCGGGATAGGCTGCCGCGAGAAGGTAGGCGAATTCGCCACTCCTTATGGGCGCCGCCTGCATTAGTGATGCTGCTCGGAACCAACGCTTCGTTGCTGGAAAACAGACGCTGTGTGAAGCATAACCTTTAGATCCTCGTCCAGTGGAGAGGATACCCGAAACATTTTTTTTTACTTTTGGGAACCGGTCGACGCTCTGCGCGTCGACGAGCCGGGGATTGGTGTCTGCAATGAGTATGAGAACCGGTTGGAGGCCGCTCCGCTAGTTCTAAACGAATTTGCAGGAGTAGCGTGAAACGAAGAAGTAGGTTATAGTACCACCCATGATCTATCTCACACGCAAGCAAGCGAATTCGGTTCGCTGCGACCGTTGTTTCGACACATCGCTGTGTGGATAGAATGGCGCAGGAATTCTGCTTCGTATTGGTCGGTTGTTTCATTTCAACTCAACAAAATTGAAATCAGGTAAACACTGCCAACCCCTGAGCCTTCCATGAATCATAGATGCCATAATAATTATGTGCGTCTATAGTGGCGCGCTCTGGGAGCGACGCACGAGTTCCATTTGAACGAGGCCATTTGGATGGAGGTGGCAATCGGAGGTATGCCACTAGTCACATAGCCGCGTTCAATACGCTAATGAACAGTGCTCTCATGACTGGTCGCTGCGCCGGCTGGCGCAGACGACGAGACAGTTACCTTGTCGACGTTAGGCAGGTTCGCCTTCGCAACATTAGGCGTTCCCATGTTGGGATCAATGGGTAAGTTTTGAATGGGCATTATAGCGCTATCACCTTTCCCTATTAGCTCGAGTCCATCGCTCATTGTTGATACAATGGGTCGACACCGTTGCCATCACCTCATAGTAGTGATGAGCTCAGCACATCTTCATGGTTAAGTGGGATTGAACATTTGAGCCCAGTTTCGGCGCGACAGCAGCAGCAGTAGCTATCGGCGTTGTTACTGAGGCACTAGGCGACGGCGGCGTTTTATCGTGGTGCGTGCGCTTCGTGCTAGGTTGTGTGGGTGTCTTCGCAGACGACACATCATCTTTGCCCCTCTTAAGTGGCATGTCAGGCGCCGTGTGATGAAAAAGATCATCACTCACTGGCCGCTAAGAGTGGTTGAGAGGACTACAAGCGACTCACATAACAGCTCGCTGTCCCTCGTTCCTCCCTTTGACGATACAAAGTGTAAAATTCGTATTCAAAAAGGAGGTTTAACGGGCTTAAGTGCCTATTAATACACACCCGTTAAGTACACTTAACGGTAAGTCAAGTACTTCATATGACGTAATATGACCTTAAGATCACATTGTGGCCTACCCTTGTGTATTTGACATACATGGGTACATTCACATTGAAAGGGATGACTTCTAGCGCCATCCACCAACAGAGGAATTCGGAACAATACGCTCGCCACGTAGGGATGCACTCTATAGTTATGGCATCTTTTTATTGGTTAAAACGGGTTTTATACATATTTTCTATCATAAATCAGTTTTTAAAACATTCTAGATAACATGTGCGCACGTGAAGACGTATAACCAACATTTGTTCAAAAGCACAAGCTCATTGTGTGAGTCACTTTAAGCGCCCAAACTACCTCATTCCACGTGAGAGAAGACCGTCAAACCGTTCCTTGCTGTGTTAGAAGGTGTGTGCTTATTGGCGAGGCAGCTTTAGAAGCACATGCCTATAAATTGTCTATACTTTATGGCAATATTAAGGAATACGCTGTTACAAAATATACCGACAGTTGCCGTTAGTGGCTATCAGAAAGCCTTACAGTCTCAGTGTTTTGTTGCTGCACGAATAAAAGCTTTACGCTGTGCTGAAGAGGTAGTGTGCGTTAGATTATGTACATATTGCGTACTGCCCAAGACCCGTCTCTCAGAACATTTCAGTCAGGTGAGCACCGATTGTGATTGGGCTCGTATGTTACCTCACAGGGACTATAAATATCATCACTAATTAGGACGCATCACAAAACTTATGTAATCCGCGGCTCTGAAATCTATGTCGGGATGATAGTAAAAGAAAGGCATCATGCGATTAGCTTACGGTCTGATATGATTTGTGAGTTAATTTCGATTTGCCTTTATCTTTCGTTGATGGTTTTGGGCAGGAAATTTTACCGCTCTGTCTACGTATGGAGGGGCATCCTATTTATTCTTTATTGGTAAGATATCAGTCATATACCGTCGGTTACGCACATTTGCTAGCTTTACGCAAGGCATTAATCTTGCGAGAGGATGATTTAGCTGATGCGTTGTCAAGTAGTTAAGCTTTTCGGACCGAAAGTCAGATGACTCAGCTCAATAAGGCTGCTGAAGTGAGTAAAATGATGACGGCAAGTCATGCGGGGTACAGCGGAATATAGTACGCAAGATCTCTTGCCTACTCTAGGCCATTTCATATTTTTTGAGTCTCGACTTAGCCTTTTATTACTTGGAAGCAAGTAGTTACCAGGCAGAGGGTAACACAAGACTCAAAAACGTACACAGAGTCTTAAGCTTGGCGCAACTGATGGCAAGCAGTAATAAGTCTTGCTTTGCAACGACTCATGCACAGCCAAGAAGATCCTGGGGAGGTATAAGAAGCGCGTTTTAAGAAACCTACAAGTCAAAGAATACTGTGGTGATGAGCAAGAAAGGCGCACCTGATGATGCCAATGACAATCCAGGGTGTGTTGAAATGGTTGGCCTTTAATTCCCTTTCTGCAAGGGGTATGCTCTCTTACAATCAAGAATTTATGATCGAAAGAATCATAATTTCAGAAGCATTTACAATGGAGGCGGTTCGCATTTCTAGTGTCGGCTGATTTTACTGTTGATCATATGGAAATGAGGTGGCTCGTCAGAGTCAACGAACAAGGCTACCCTCGAAGAAGTTGTATTAATCTCAAAAGAGTAGTTTGTCAAGTGGTTCTTTTCGTTTACAATGCAGCACATTTTAAATAAAAAAAATGTTTTGTTTTGCGAGCTTGCAGTCTTTGACGATAGACCATTTGATAAAGTTCACAACTGATACGCGCTTCTCTGTAACATGTTTGCACTTGTGTTGCTAAATTAAAGTTGTGGTGTGTTACGCACTAGAAATAATATATCCTCTTTTTACACAGGTGATATCATATTAAATTATGGGTGATACAAGTGGCAACCGCAAGATGGAGATTTGGTGGCTGAGTCTTATAAGGGTGATTAGGAAAGATTAAACGTAGGATATAATAACGTTAAGATCTCCTTTTGACCTTAAAGCATTTTGTCGCTGTAATCTATAAGAGGCTAGAAGCCTTGTTCATGCATATACTCTTAGGCACTGCTTGCCGTTTAGTAATAGTAATCGTTAGGTAGGATACTCGTTAGGTAGAAATAATCGTTAGGTATGACTAGCTCAGCTCACGAGCTTAATGACTCTCTAAATTGGCATTTTATTTAATCATTGTGAAATTAGCGGCTCTTTGAGCCTAAAAGCCTTCTCTGGAGATTGGTGATGGATGGTTTCGCTGCACTTAAGGGTCCATGTAGTCAATCTACACCGAAGTCTTTGCCGATTCATCCTCTGTGAGGATCGCGTCACCCACGAACTTCTCAGAGGCTGAACACTTAGAGCTCAAATTGCTGAAAGCTTTTGTTGGATACGGGCAAATAAATAATGTCAAATCAAACAGGGACCACTAGTGCTTAGTATGCGGCGTAACAACAAATCGCATCACTGCAGCCCGACCTTTTGTGTGCGTAAAGCCACAGGTGGATGGCGCGTGGTTCATGCTTATAATAAGCTGAACACGGCGACCATACCGGCGCAAACGCCAATCCCGCGGAAAGATGTCTTGTTGAACTCCATGGGAAAGTCAACTATCTTTTCCGCGTTGGATTTGAAGGATGG
>NC_090622.1:2825549-2897325 GCF_004359215.1 Bremia lactucae | reverse complement strand
CCGGCGAATTAACGCGGCGCGTGCGCTTAGTGCGAGGTTGTGTGGGCGTCTTCGCAGACGACCCACCAACGTGGCCCCTTTTAGGTGGCATCTTGGGCGCCGTGTATAGAAACACGTGCGCGAGAGTGATCGAGTGAACTAGCGGCGCGTAAAGCTGCTCGCAGTTCCTCTCTCTACTCTGTCGAATTTAAAAATGTAAATTCGTTCTTAAAGAGGGGGATGGTGTAACGGGCTAGAGTTGCCCTAATGTTACACAGTCCCCATTAAGTACATTTGGTACTTAAGGGGATGGTCAATTACTAAATAATAGTAATTAGACCCAACACTCGGGTGTGGTGCACATTTGTGACCAACCCTTGTGGATGTGATGCACATGGGTGCATTCACATTAGGAGGGATGACGCCCAGCGTCATCCATGATGACGGCTAGCGTCATCAGTTACGCGAGGTATCTATAAAGATACGCTCGCAATACTTATTAAATGATATCTATTGAGATAACATTTTAATTGGTAAAAATAGGTATTTGTATTTAATTCTATTAAATATAAATCAGTCTGAAAATTACTACCTACTTGGTAAGTGCGCACGAGAAGACGGATAACCGCTCCCGTGACGTCACTTCACCAGAGTTCTTAGTGTGTTGGGTGAGGTCGCTTGCGCGCCCACCACAAGTACCTCACTGCATGCTAGAGAAGCAGGTGTAAACCGCTTCCTCGCTGTGCTAGGGTGTGTGCTTAAGTAGAGCGTGGCCGCATTACGACGTGCCCGCCTACAGAATACGGGCCAGCCCTTAATGAGCTGAAGGTACAGGGCGTGGATTTTGAAGCCAGGCTTATTTGTCTCAAAGGCGAATGTGAAGGGATTTACGTAGACATGATCGATTTTAATCGACCCGGAGTGTGGTTGCGATTATATACGACGTCGTTCTCTTAAAAAAAAGTCAGCGATATGCTAAATTTCTTAAAAGGCATGGAGGTGATTCGATCTCTGTTCGCTTAGAGCCTGGAACTCTTGCCACTGTGCTCAACAATTTGTCGAGGTGGGGTGTCAGCCTTTTGGTGTCTGATAGCATTGAGCGTTGTCTTGTCTTCGACTCAAATTCAAAATTGGAACTATCCTTGGTATGGCTTAGATAAAACTCTATGATTCTAGCCCACTTTTTACCAGCCAATAAAAGCGCTATTAGCGCGAGCTATTGACAGAGTCTACCATCGGCTCTCGTATCGTGGAAAATAAGTGTGCATATCCTATTCACATTGGAATCAAATATGGTTCAGGCCTATGGTCTCTGCACCGAAACGGCAGGACTTCGATTTTCGACTGCGAGGTGCAGAAGTCTGTGATGTCACAGAGTGATACAAGCGAATATCTGTATACACTCGTCAACGGAGTGACTGATAATGGTGTAGGTGGCGTTAAACTGATGCTATCGCATCGCGACAAGCTTTTCGAGAGCTAGGCGAATTGCCTGTCAATGAGATCGACCAAGCCTTGACGGCTGGCGACTTATCCGACATGATGATCGATCGACCTGATACTGATAAAGTTCATCCGTTCGTCTGGATGAAGCCGTCTTTGAGGGGGATACAAACGCGACACTTAGTGCGCGTAGCGGGTCATCGATACTTAAAAATCTTAAGAACTCATTCTACCCGTTGATTAGGGAATTTCAAGCGATAGAGCGTCATAATGCACCCTATATTTTACCCCGTCATAGAGGTGCAAGTCATGAAATTGACCTAGTTCCTGGAACCAAGTACGGCAGTGGCCTGAACAAAAGGGACAGACTGCGTCAACGACGACTACTTCCATTATAAACTCGCTGGAGACGTGCGCGATTGTAGTCTTTCAATCCGACATCGACATTTCGCGTCAAGAAGCCGAACGGTAAGTGGCGAATTATGCATGCTGTAATAAGCTTTATGCTACCACTAAACCGGCACAAACACATTTCGATAAGGTTGTTTTCCAGACACGATGATTACTACACTGCAATCAACCTAGTCGAGGCTAATTAAGTTCTACTTACAGCGGTTCGCACACCAAGTGGCATGCTGTGTGAATAGCTGGTTGTGCTATAGGGGCTAATTAATGCCCCGACTACTTTAACCGTCTGGTCACGCAAATGTTCCGCTTTCATAGAATTTATGCACGGACAGATATATGTAACATATTTGCTCGTAGTCGTGCGGAGCAGGTTCGGTCGGATGTAAAAAATTAGATAGACCATTCACGAGTTGTGCTCGAGCGCATGCGCACGAATAAGTTGTATGCCAGCGCATCAAATGCATCTTGGTGCGGGTTGGTTTTCTTGTTAGGGTGCTTCATCGAATAGTGACGCTTAAAAGCAGACCCCGGTAAGGTAAAGCCCATTTAAGATTGCGTAAGTGGCTTGGCCTTGCTAACTACTTTCATAAGCACACCCACAAAGTACGCTAATATAGCTAGGTCGATATTTAATCTCCTTAAGAGATGCGGATTGGTGATGGACTAGCACCGAGAATTACTTTTTTGAAGCAATTAAGGAGAGTCTCTTGCTTGCCCCGCTTTCGGCTCTACCCAATCCTGATCGATCTTACGGTGTCGTTGTGGCGCAACTGACTTTGCCATAAGCAGTGCGGTGTTACAAGTAGACATTGTGGGACACGAACGAGTTGTTACATTCGAATCTCGGCAATTTAAAGCTGTAGAAAAGAGCTACCCTGTTCATGAAAAGGATGAATTTGTTATAAAATGTGCTGTTGTCAAATTCAACGTGCATCTGCTTGGCTTTAAGCCTTTTGTGAGCTATATTGATTATGCATCTTTACGCACTGCAACTCAGTCGATTCACCTCTTTCGGACGTTGGCAAGGTAGCTTTTGTTCTTTGTAGAGTATGACCTCGAGGTGAAGTATATGCTGGTAAAGCATAACACTTTGACTGATGCGTTTTCGCGAAGATCTGATTATGCATTTGCTCATGTTACGACTCTGTCGTTACCAGTCACTGACTTAATCCGTGTGGCTTATGTCAAAAATGAACAATGAGTAGCTTTGCTACGACCTTTTAAAAGCAATGTGTTTAAAGACTTAGATGTTAAGTTGTCATCACGATTTGTGTGCGAAGTTAGATCGATTCATGGCTTTTTGTGCAATTTTCCATGCGGCGGAACTTGCTCACATCGTAGTCCCTAACGATGAGCAACAGCAGTATCAAATACTCGATGAGGCACATGTGACTGCTTTAGCGGTCATTCCGGTAGAAAGAAATCCTACGGATCGCAGGCTGGTAACTCAAACTCTATACACGGGGCAGCAACTATATGCGCACAAGCAAGACTTGCCAACGGTAAATTTTTAAGCACGTGCATGGCACCACTTGTCATTTTCAGTAGGTGTTGGGAGTTCATCACTATGTAAGTTGTGTTTGGGCAACAAAAAAATTGAAAGATAACACACGGATTCTTGACTTTTGTTGACCGATGAGTAGATGGCTCATTTCAGCGGCTGTGCCGGATACCATTGATGGTGAAGGTACCGCTAAGCTGTTGATTGACCGCGTGTTTCGTCGACGCGGTTTGCCAGTAGCAATCATCTCTGATAACAATCGCTTCATATCACATGTACGTTTTTAAAGTCGATATTCTGGATGCTAGACACTCGATTAGACACCTTTACATGCGTTCCAACCGCAGATGATAATCAAAATGAGCGAGATAGTCGCTTCAGATTTTGAATTCGGAAGGGTTAATTGTAAGAAAGACGTTCTTCGCAGTGTTTGTGAGCTGAAATGCCGAAACGCTAATGTCTGTTTTAGCATATTTATGGTAGGTTCAAATCCTACTATTATATACAAAAAACCATTAGCGTTTCGGCTCAAGGGTCCCTATTGTTGAGTTTGCGTTGAATAACGCTGTTCTGCCTCTACAGGCTACGTTCCGTTCTACGTGAACGATCTCACGTAGCTACGCATTCTGTTAGCGCTATCAATATGTGATTCCGGGTTGGTAAGGGAGACGTTGACGGTCGGGTAGCTGATAACAGCCATATCACTGTTAGGAAATAGGTTTGCGAATTTTCGCGACGCGATTCAATACTTTGTAATATGCGCGTGCATGTGTGCATACAATGGCTGATAGCCAATATAAACAGAAAGACCAAGCGGCTACTAAAGGCAGAAGCTGTACCATTATATGCAGTAGGTGACCGAGCATAAAAAATACCAAGAGTCTACCTATAAATACATTTTCTGCTGTCTTAAGACCAATTTACTTCTATTCGGACCATTTTTACGGTCACCGCTAAGCAAGGCCTAGCTAATACACTAAACCTTCCGCGCAAGCTGTGCACAAAGCTCGTGTTTTACGTTGGCTCCATCGGGATTCTTCCCGAGTGATTTAAAGACGCTTGCGCAGAGACAGATTGCTATGCCACAGTTTGCTACATCCTCATAAGATATCCAGTCGACCCTCTGAGCGAGGTTGTTGACGCAACGACAGAATATGGCTTCGGACACCATCAAGTATGTTATGAGTAAGAGCAAGAGTCTCACGGAGAAAGTGACACCTCGTGCTTTTAAAGCAACAAGAGCTGTCACCAACGTTACAGCCACCTCCTGCATTGATCGATGAAAGGATGAGGAACCGAGCCGTCACGCCTAAGCATGAAGAAGATTCCCGTCGATCATCGAATCCCTTCCCTGAACGTGGTCTCGCGAATGCGCTTACTGCATTACGCAACTTAAAGAGGAAATGAAGACGAGTGCCGACACGCCGTGTCAACAGTCTGGTGGAGGAGGGTGTAACGGAGTTGCACTTGGGCTGCTAATTATTTATGTGGTGTATTACACTTTACCTTTTCTATTAAAATAGGTAAAATCATTATAAATATATGGGTCATACACGTGTCAGCCACAAGGTAGAGATCTGGTAACAGGGTTTATTGAAAAGTAATAAGGGTAAATCGAATTACAACCAATTCAAAAAAGTTCAGTTCCACGCTCGATCTAAAGGTATTTCTAATATTTCTAAGACTTGCGCTGTAATCTATAGGAGCTAGAAGCCTTGTCATTGCATATACTCTCCGACACTAGTTTTTCCCTTGCGCTAGGGATAGATAATTTCTCTCTAAACCTGTAGGACTCTCTGAGTTGGTGTTTTATTTAGTACCGCAGAACTTAGTGGCTCTTTGAGCCTTTAAGTCTGACTTAAGGAGCTTCGCATGGAAAGTGGGTTCGAACCACCTCCTTAATATACAGAGACAGCTGCATATGCCAGCTCACCAGTCTCATACTCTAAATTTGAGCCGTATATTGCCGTCACATAGTTAATTCATTCCTCCCGCTTATTTTTTTGCTCTAATTTCCTGGAGCTAACTCGTTTGACCATATTTTCACAATTTTTATTCATCGCATTATGTCAGTTCGGGTTCCTATTTGCCGCCGCTTCTATGGTTATAAAGGAAGCGACCGAGTCGAGACGCAGCAGCTCGCGCGCCGTCAAGGACCGGCAACTTGCGCTCGTCGAGAAGCCTGAGACTAATCTACAGTCTGTCGGTGCTCGTGAGCTGCAGGTCGAAGACGACTGGGAAGAGCGCCTTGACTTGCACGTCAAGGTCATGTGCGTATTAAATCTTCGACTCCTTTAATCTCTTTTCTCGGCATCCAACAACAATCACGTCATCATGCAGGAATGTTGTGGGTACGGTCGATATGAAGACGCTGCTAGACCTCAAGACGATTGCTTTGCATGCACGTAACGCCGAGTATAACCCAAAGGTACTGCAGTTTATGTAAACAGGAGACGGTTTTGAAGCGAAAAGTAATTCTTTGAATTCGCACTTGATTGTATCTTAGCGATTCTCGGCAGTTATTATGCGATTGCGAGATCCTAAAACGACGGCTCTGATTTTTGGCTCTGGAAAGGCAAGTTCGTGCCGTGACATGTAAAAACTACGTTTGCTGACTCGTTTGGATTCATGCAGATTGTCATAACGGGGGCAACAAGTGAAGATAGCTGTCGCTTAGCGGCACGAAAATTCACGCGCGTGATCCAGGTTGCGATGTTGTATTAAAGCTGCCACGCTTGTTACGCTCAATTGTTGAATGTCTTAGAAACTAAATTTTCCGGCGCAATTTACCGATTTTAAAGTGCGTAATGTGATGGCGACTTGCGATACCCGCTTTCCGATTCGTCTTGAAGGATTGCTGAATGACCATGCGCGTTTCTGTAGTGTACGTTGCCGCGATATTTTTGAGGCTTGGTGTCTGAATATCGTATACGTATTTAATGTGGTGCAGTACGAACCCGAGCTGTTTCCTGGACTTATTTATAAACTTGTCGAGCCAAAATTGACTCTGCTAATCTTTGTTTCGGGCAAGATTGTGCTTTGTGGCGCGAAAGACTCCAGTCATCTCCACCAAGCCATTGACAAGATGTACCCGGTGCTTTTGCAATATCGTAAAGTGACGGCTCCTCCGTCGCTGAGCACAGGAAAACCAGGGTACGATGATGGTGAGGACCTTGAGCGTCTCGAGCCAGGGACAAATGTGTAGAGGCAATTAGAGCGTGCAGGACGTAGTGTATCATATGCCAATTAGTTACTAGTAATATCACGAGAATTCAACGGAGTGATGGTCACTTGAATCAAACCTTCAAACAACATTGACACCATCTTGTGTATTGTATACATGTGTAGCCATGTATAGCCATGGCAAAGACAGTGTTGAACCCGAGTCCGCATTGAACCACTTCAGTCCGCAATTCAATCTACAAGCCGCAAACGTCAAGACGCAAGTATGAATTGGATGACGAGCGGTAAGCACCGTGCGCTATATTCAAAGCGGGGTCGACGGCGACAGATGCACTTTCCGTCTCAAGTTCAGCACCAGCGCGTAAAGCCCACTAGTCCTTTACGAAACTCCCAGCAAGCTGAACCTCGGGACGCAACGACACCTTGGTATATCTTACCGATTGGGAATGACGACGAATCCCAAGGTCTTTAGCTCAGTCGACTCAGTAGAAGGTGTTCCTGATGTAATCATCGCGTATGCCTCCAGATATCCGCATCCTAGAGCTGGAACGGAAGCGTGCCATGACCACTGCTGAACATGAAGTGGTTGAGAAGAAGAACGAAGCCACGCAAGTAGTGGAACATGGTAATGATGAAGTACTTAAGCAGATGAAAAGGCGTGAAAACGAGCAAGATGATCAAGACAGGAAGGGAAATAGTCGATGCATTTTTACTCCACTTAAGAAAGCAAGAACGTATAGCCAGTTACAAAAGCCAGCACGAAGCACCATGAATGAAGACCGTCCACCTTCATCAATCGCTTCCGGCATCAATATGCGCTTTTTCAAGTGAGTTTGCAGCTTAAAACGACTTTTGACGCTAATCGCTTCATTTCACACTCATGTAATAGTAACGGCAAAGAGTTACTGAAAAAGAACAAAACCCAGCACAACAATCGGATTATTGCGAATCAAGTCCCACAAGAAACACACCAAAGTCATTTTACTCAGCCCATCAATTTCAATGAAAGCCAAACAGTGGAACAAGTTCGTATGCATTCTGACGTTACACCTCAGCGCTGACGTTTGGATACAGCCGCAGTACGCACGCCACCGTTATCAAGAAGAAGATTCGCATAGTCATTCAAAAGAACTCCATAGCCAGCGGCAGCTATTCGAGAATAAAATAGATGCGCATCATACTTATGCGGACAACGAAGAGCTAGATTCTCAGCTTTGGACTGAAAATGTCGATCCGCGCGTGGACCTGAGCCCTTTAAAGGTGAGGGAGGTAACTTACGACAAGATTGCTCAATGCTGATAATTGTTGTACTTAGGCTCGGGAATTTTCTCATCGTGATCGTGCATTCTCGATCACAAGGGATCTGTATGAAGTCAAAGTCTTGTGAAGCGAGCTTTACATTAACTTTCCCGTTATGCCTGAAGAGATCATGCCACGCCACCTTCGAGTCCATCCAGAGCATCACCGCTGTCTTTTAAAATGAGCCGTGCTGAAGGTACGTGCTTCATAACTTACACCTGAAATTGAACTGATTCCATTTCGTTTATACACCAGTTTTGCAATCTCAATTTTCTACGAAAATTCCTCCTCCGGTATGAATCTTGAAACGAGCTTGCTCTGTCTAATGTCTTATTATTTTGCTTGATTGTCCGTTAATGTAGGCAAAATATACACTCAATCAAACAGCATCGAGTTCCCCATCCCCATCGATGTCATCGCAAAGCAGCCTTCTGCTAGACCGACCACCAGAAGGCTGGCAAAAGCGATTACTTTTTGCTCGGGAAAGTTCTAATAATCAACCTGATGATGGTTTTTGTGTCTCGGTTCTATCTCCAAAAAATGATTCGATGTGGAACGATACAAATATCAAGCTGGAAAAAGGTTCGCCTTTTGCAGAACAGCTCCGTACAGCAGTGCTTCTATTTGATTCATCTTTATGCTGTTATCATTTTTTACCCCCCACTAGAATTTGCTGCTGTACCCAGCGACGATGACTCAGTTACAAGTGCAGTCATTCCTTTCGATGCGAAAGAGCGTATCATGGCGATTGTGGCTTCTCAACAATCTCAGAGAAATATACACAAGGGGCAACACATCCTACAAAGTAAGAAGATTACGGCACTGGAATGCGTGATGAACGAATTGATAGTTTCATGTCTTCACGATTTACAATGATGTCAGGCCCCACTGTCTCAATAGACTCAAGCAAGAAAGGCTTGACATTGAAGCAGTCCTGGGTCATGTCGTCGCGCACAAAGACAATTTTTAACGCAGCCATGTCATTGAAGACTCATTCGATGGAGACTAAATCTCTTGAAATGAAATATTTGGAAATGGAAAGTGTTGCAGTTTACATGTACACACTGGTGCAGTGCTACAAAAGCGACGAGAAAGAGTGGTGTGTGTACATTGAATCGAGCAGACATATTACGATCTCTCTCACCTACATTCTATGTAGCGCTGATAAAAGTAGCTTGCCATCCCATGATCGCACTCCGGTGTCGTATGACGCTTCTCCCGCGCTCGAAAAAAAGATTCGTAGCCATTCGGCGAATCGGTGTGGCATTCTTTTCTCGCCCAAGTGCACGAACTAGCAAGCATAATAATTAGTCGGCACTTGAAACATTTCCGGTTCATGCAAAAATATATTACCGTTCGCTGCCAACTTGATTATTATTAACCAATCAGAAGCATTATGTATTGCGCTATTTCTTACATGAGCGGAAAAATATCATTGTGTTTTGATCTACTCTCCTATATCCTACCTTTTGAATCGTAAATAAGCGGGTCCTACACTCAATATCAATCCCAATAATCAAGATTTCCACACGATGCTCTTTGTTACTCGAAAAGCGAATAATATGCGTATAAAGACTGTCCTAGAGTAAAAATCCATGCTCCAAGCTCAATGGTAGAGTTAGAGGGTGGGCACTCACATGTAATACGTCTATTATTGTCGCAAGTCTCACGTGGGACACGTTGAAACGCAATAGTCTCGCGTGCTTGCACCCCAACCCCAAAGAGCTCTGTGTTTTTGGCACGTGTTGTGAGTACAAGCTCGGCTTGAAAGTCGCTAAGGCGACCGTTAAGGGCTTTGTTAAGCTACGGTCGATTACAATAATCCAAGGAAGCTTCGTATAAGTACGCTTGACATCGTTCCCTTGAAGAGAATCAGCGATATACTGAGAGCACCTAGGCGCATATAGGTGTTATTTCTTTGTTCACTAAGCGACTAAGACTCGTGACACCGTACCTAATGTTTCACTAATTCAGGTATAAAGTTTTTAAACTTTGACATTATGGAACGGACATTGGAATGCTGGAGTCAATTAACTTTAATGTTTAAAACATTAATCTTCAGGGTGGCTCGTTTACCGCTATTGGAACGGCACAACGAATCCCTGAATGCTGAATGCATTGTGGGCATGCCTACAGCTGAGTCATCAAGGATGTGATTCTCTAGATGCATGTCGAATGGTACATTTAAAATTTACTGAGTGAGGTCGGCCGAGATGGCACCACACTGAGTGTTAGTGTGACGTCATTGGCAAAACGCCAAGGCGTTTCGGGCTAGACCCGCTTGATACACGTGACGTGACAAGTAAATATTTACTTGATGCTGGGTTTGAGTTACGTAACTCCTCATCGGGTGTTGGATGGGACATTGGCTCTCCTTTAGAGCAAAAAAAGGTTGTAGAACCTGTAAAATTTGAGTACATGAATGTTCCGGCCTCTATGCGGGGTAGGGTCTTGACATCGATACAGCAGAGACAAAAGTCGAATATTGCGAGACGCGAGGCGTCTATAATATCACAAAGTGATACTAGCGAGCATCTATAAACACTGGTCAATCGAATGAATGGTTACGATGATGGTGATGTCAACCTTGAGGCTATCCCACCGTTACACATTCTTTTGGAGCTGGAGAAATGTCTGTGGAGGAGTCCAGTCATGCCTTAAATACTGGTGACTTATCTGAGATGGTGGTTAATCGACCAGATACAAAATTAAACTCATCATCGCTTCTGGATAATGCCACACTTGAGGATATAGAGGCTGCACTTGGTGCGCGGGGTGGGTCATCAATCCTTAATGATCCTTCAAGTTCATTCTTTTTTTTTTGGTTTAGGAGTTCCAAGACGTAGTGTGTCACAATCGACCGTTTGTTTTACCTCCTGACAGAGGTGCCCGTCATAAATTTGACTTGGTTCCTGGAACCAATTACTGACTAACACGACAGCGGCTATTATCAAAGGAACAGTGACGATTTTCTCCGTGCTAAGCACGCAGCTGGAACGGTATGCTAGATCAAATCTCCCTATTCGACACAGATATTATGCATCAAGAAACGAAACCGTAGATGGCGCATTGTGCATGCTTTTAATAAGCTACATGATGCTAGCATACCAGCACAAACACTTAATTCTAGAAAGGATGTTCTTTATAAGAAATTGGTGGGATAGTGCTCGACTAAGTCGATAGATACTACCAACTGCGCGTGCAGTTTGTGACATTATTTTACAGCGGTCAGCAACTCAAGTGAATCATGTGATAGTGGCTGATTAAACTCAGAGGCTTTCCAACTTTCCAGCTACTTAACCGTCCAAAGACATAATTATTCCGCCTTTATCAAGATCATGCTCAAACTACTCAATCCGCTCGGAATATGCCAAGGATGTACAGTGTGTAGCTTTTCTGCAAGCTCTTCGGAGCAATGAGCTTAAACATTCGGACATTAAATTGTCGGTACGATTGAGTGCGAGGTCACATCGATGTTTTATTGACAATGGCATTTTGTGTTACTGCACATGTGCAACAGATATTCCGCGCAGTGATTGATGACGTATCAATTGTAACATGAGCGAGCTCATAATCGGATCAGTTTGATAAGGCATTAGCCAAAGCATTCTGCTTTCCAGGCTTAATGCTCATAACAAAAGTTATATTCAGCAAAGAATTATATCCGTCGGGTCATCCTCTGAAAGAACCGAGTCGACTTAGTCGCGGTGCGTTTAAAAGCATGATATATATAGGTTAGAAAAGGTTCGGGCGTAGCATATGTATTGTGAACTTGATAAGATTACACTTCATAGCAAAGGCCACGTTGTCAGAAATTGGGTAGTTCTTTTCTACAGCTTCAAGCTGCCTAAAGTCAGACGTAATGACGCGTTCACATTCATCTTTATCGTTATATAACAGAGCGCTGCCTATTGCAAAGTCAGATGCATCACAGACGACACTGAAAGGCCAATCGGAACTTGGCAGAGCCAAATCCGGGGCATTGATGAGGCTATTCTTTGCCGCTTTAAAACTTCATTTTAGGTGCTAGTCCAGCACTAATTTAAAGTCCATTTCCTTTTTAAGAAGATTCGAAAATGTCGATTCCATATCAGCGTACAATTTGCTGAACTTGTGTGATTAATTGGCAAGGCCAAGTCACTTACGCACCTCTTTCTGGCTCTTAGGATTCGGTCAGTCAGCTATGGCTTAAATCCTAGCAGGCTTTTTTCTAAGGCCTCGCTTCCCAATCAAGCACCCTGAAAAGGAATTTTTTTCTGCACCAAATATGCCTTCAAATGCATTGACATACAGCTTGTTTGTGGGCATGCATTCGAATACTGCTCGGAAATGGTCTATGTGCAACTGCGGACAACAATTTCATCAAACACTTCGTAGTTCTTCCTGATGAGAAACTAAATTATCGGCTCTTTTATAAGGCAGGTGATACTGTTTTTAGCGGTAATCTCGGTCAAGAAAAGACCTATGCTCCGTGAGACAGAGTTTCTGGTGGCCAAAATCTTAAGATGGGTGGCACCAATATTCGCATGCAAAACTTGCCAGCGGTGTAAGCCCTTGGCCCATGTAGCTGCGCCACCTTCAGTTTGCCCGTACCAACTTACCTTCTGATAGTTTTGTAAGACAAAACGGGCATCGTGGTCTTTGTTGACTGATTAAGCAAAATGGCTTACTCAGCGGCTGCGCCGGATACCATTGATAATGAAAGTTTAGCCAAGCTGTTAATAGCTCGCGTTATTGACAACACGGATTGCCAGTGGCAATGGTCTACAATAGAGATCTCCATTTCACAGGTACGTTTCGGAGGTCGATTGTCTAAGTGCTAGGCGCCAGATTGGACATGTCGACAGTGGGTCATCTGCAGACCAATAATCAGACTGGAACTGTCTATCGCAACATTAAAGACGTTATGCGCAGTGCGTGTGCGGTGACACCTAAGCGTTGGAGAAAATTGTTCCCTATTGTTGAGTTTGCGTTAAGCAACGAGGTATAGCAGTCCAACTAAGAACGCTTGGTGGTAGGCAGCTTGCGCGGAAGATTTAGCGTATAAGCTAGTCTCTCCTTGGCCACGGCCATAAATATTTCAATTGCGCGGACGTACTTTGGTATGCCGCAGATGCTACATTTGTAGGTAAGTCTGTCAGCCATTGTATCGCGCACATGTCATATGATATGTAATCGAGTCGCGAGAAATTTGATGAACTGTCTTGGAACGGCTACATGACTAAGACCAGCTAGCTGATTGTCAACGTCTTGCCGAGCATGCCCTGAACCACGCAGTGGTAGCGTTTACGTAACGCGTACCGTTCACATAGATCGCTTAAGCCATATGAGGGTCAACTCACGTGAAGATGTCATAAGACAAAAGGGATGGAAATACATCCGTAAGGTTAGCTGTTCAATATTCAACCTGAAATATGATACGAGAGTGAGTGTTGACACTCGGTGTCAACAGTCTGCTGGGGGCGACGTAATCGGGCACACTTCGGTCGGTAAATCATTAATCTGGTACAATGCACATTATGGGTAAATACCCTTTTTGGATTTTCAGAAGGTAATATCATTATAACCCATCTCTTTTAGGTAATACGCGTGGCAGCACCAGATTAAGATCCGGTGGCCGGATTCTGTTTTATGGTAAATAGGGTAAGGTTTTTTAGATTACGAAAATAGATGAAGTTCCGTTCTCGTTTTGGAATAACAGTGTTATGCCTTCCTAAGGCTTGCGCTATGGTTTGCGACAGCATTAAGCCTATATATGGTATACACTCTCCCGCGCTAATTGCTACTTGGTTCTACGAACCGCTGGGTCCTTGAAACTTGGGCTTCTTTTGCTCTACGAGCTTATGGAACTCTTTGAGTCATTACACTTACTTTTTCTGTATAAATAAGTGACCCCTTGAGTGTTTAAGTCTTCCTCTGACTTCATTGTCGGTATTCATCGCAATGTACTTGCCCCAACCAGCAGGGTGCTGAGACACGCATACTCTATCATATAATTGAACTCCACGAGAACGGAGACGAATAGAGCCGGACTGAGTACATTGAATTTTTTTCGGAGCCACCTCGCTCCTTAAGTCAGCGGAAGACTTAACGACTCAAATAAAACTTTTAATCTCACGTTAATAGTTAAACAGCAACTCAAACAGTCGTACAACTCGTAGAGCTTAATTAGTCCTGGTTTCTAATTCCAGTGTTTCGTCGAATCAAGTGACAACTAGTAAAGCTTATCTCTATAATCTATAAGAGTTAGAATGGTCTCTAACTCTTATAGATCACAGGAAAAGCTTGGTAAGGCACGGAATGCCTTAAGATTAAAAGAAGGACCTAACTTTTGTATATTTTAAATTTAAATCCATACACTGATTATCAAATAATAATAATAATAGAGTTTCTGAGACCAGATCTTTATTTGGTGGCTGACATGTGTATTATACAATTTTTAGTTAGCCATCACATGCATAATCAAATAGGGTACATCATCCCTACACCACTTATACAATTTAACAACCGAGGTGCTACCCATTACACCCTTCCCATCACATGTTGACATTGAAGTCGGCATTTGTCTCCATACCTTCTTTGAGGTATACGGGAACATTTGTCGCGAATACTCTAGCTGCATCATGCATGACACCGGGACAAGGGCTTGCATTTGAACATTGTGACAAATGCGTTCGATGTGCAACAAGAGCAAGGTGGCCTTACAGAGCAGAAACCTCGTCGCCAGTCAAGGGCTTTCCAACTGCGAAACTCACTGATAGTACGTCTTTGCATCACTTAGTTTGGAATGGCCCCAAGAAGTTGTAGACCAATCTTTAGCACTGTGGATCTCTGGATCAGATGTAAGGACGCCGTAAGAGATTTCTATGCGCGATGCCTTCCAAGAGAGGTCCTCAGAAACATATCATCACTAGAAGACACTGCCAATGTGGCTGATGTTTCGCCTTGATGATGTCGTGCAGCTAGTAGGGGCAGCACAGCCACGTTATGACATCTAAACTTGTTACAATTGCAGCAAAGTTGGGCGCATGCGTCAAGTCTTTGAGCCTAGAAACCAGTATCAACTGGAAAGGCAGAGCGTAAGCTTGGGTACTTTGAAAACGGTCAGATGCATGATTTTTGCGTGTGGATTGCTGCTCCATTCTGGAACCATGCTGTGGAATGCAGCGAACATACTTAATCGAAGTCCGAGTCACACGCACGAATGGTGTCATGGAGTGTACCGTCACATCAATATTATTTCCTAAAAAAGGAATAATAAATAGCACTGGGAATAAATAAAGAAGTACAAAATTATTTATCTTTATTAATTTTGACTCAAATAGTTCCAATATTTTCAAATTTGGTACTATAGATATAATAAGAAAAGAGCTCAATGATTGGTTGATTTAAGTCTAAATCAACCCCGCTAATCGTTATAAGACACGATTGTGCGGTGCGCAAGGAGGCGCCATACTTGCGCACCGCACAAGCTAACGCCCTTAGTCTTTTAGAATCCTTCCTCTATACTCTTATGTACGCGAAGTTTCGAGGCATCTCACCGACACTGTAATCAGTGCAAGCTTAACTAGTACTTATTAGTACTAGTGAAAGGTGCCCCGTTACAATTAGGGCATTACCTCTCGAAGTTTTGACCAATCGATTTGTGGTTTTTATTTCAATATGTTTTGTGTGTAGAGACTCGCGCAAGAATTGCCAGTGCAATTTGAAATTATTATTGGTTTTGAGTGGTAGATGAAGGAATTCGCGTGTATTCAAAGAAAGAAAATTGGTCATTGTTACCGAGTATGTCATATTGAGACTTTAACCGTAGCACAAAACTTGCATGTTTGGCGTGGATAAGAATTCAGAGTTAGCGTAGGATGCGAGACGTCAGGAAATGACCCGAAGATTGCCTTGTTCGATACTGGTGCGAATAAAGTGACTCAAATCATCACGAAGGAGAAGCAGAAAGAGGCTCGCAGCGATTGCGATATGCGACGCGTTCGGCAACGAGAGCTTTGGGAATTGACAGTTAGCGGAAGGAGAAATGATGAAGTACATTTTCGAGCGGACCCAGCTAGTTATTGTAACGGGGTGTATCGTTACATGAAATTAACACTTAAAGGTTGTTAATTAATATATTATTTAAAAGGTAGATAATATTAGGAGGATATTACTTTATATAGTAATGTCCTGAATTCTTATCCATAAATAGGTATAGACCATTATGTCTATTTATTCCGCAGACTAATCAGCTGTAGAAGTAATCAAAGAGAGTTACAAGATAAGATAGATAAGAATTCATTTACATGTTTAGTATTAGTTTATAGTTAAGTCAGCATTTTCAAAGATAGATTAAGAGACACATAACTATATTAATACAGTTTTCATTTTACACTCTAAAGCTAACTTGTCTTAAGAGAAGTCTTCCTCTATACGTACAGTGTACGTCTGGGAAGGCAGTTCTTTTGCTGGACGTATTCGCACCAACAAAAACTCTGGCATAGCAGCGAACCATCACATGGCCGCGCTTGCCGCATTTATAGTAGACAACGTCTGCGTTGCGTAACTTCATTGGAGTGGCATCTGACCTCTCGGCCGACGCTTCTACCAAGCTGTCGCCAAGGCACTGTTGAAGGATGGCTCCTCAACAACAGAAATTTTGGATTGCCTCTATCATCGTCGACGGCACCTTTCTAAAAAGAGCCTGTCGCGATGGGCCGTACCGTAATCCGTTCATAAACGTGGGCACCTTATTAATCCATAACCAGACCAACTGTAATAGATGCCGATAGCCAGCGCGTCCCCTGCACATAGTCTTGCAGGAATCGCTTCGTCTGTCGCGCCCCACAGAAGCGCTCCTGAAGCAACACCTCGTCGTTCGGCGGCAGGTACATGAAGCGAATCTTTTCCTTATAGATTTCCATGTAAGAAAGCCTTTCCGCCTGTCATAAGCGACGAGTAAGCCCTTTCTGAGGCCTTACCGCGAAGATGCGACATGGCGTACGATACCACCCGGGTGTCGTCTTTGAGGATCTGCGCCACACCGCATTGTTCCACGCCTTAAAGCCAGCGGACAATCGTTTGCGCTGCGTTCCTTTCGAATTTGGGCAGGTCCATCCGAATGGGCCTCGGATGTTGCGGCCCGGACCGAGAGCATCTCAACCGTCCTGTCGAGAGCCTTGCTCCGAGCGTCCTCTCGCCTAAGCTCATCCTGAGTCTTGGTGACGGACTCCGCCCCAGCATGGCTCCGTACCTCGGACACGGCCCTTCGCGGCTCGAGCCGATTGCCTCAAACTGCTCCAGCTGGGCAAGATGCTGGTCCGGAGGGCTGTTCAAGAGTCTAGCCAGAACTTGTTCTTCAAGTCCCTGCGCCAAGTGCTCTACCACCACCCGATGATATTCAGACAGGTGTGGGAAATGAGCCGAATCAATATTGAGGCTCATCCTCACTGACACGCTCTGAGAGACGGGTCGTGAGTTGGAATTTTCGTGCTACCAAGTGTAGGCGGGCGCTACTTAAAGCTACCACGCATAACTAGTGCAGCACAATGAGGAAGCGGTAAAGCGTCTTCTTTCACGTACAATGAGGTAGTTGGTGGGCGTCTAAGCGACCTCACCCAACGAACTAGAAACCTTAGTTCAGTGACGTCACGGGAGCGGTAATCCGGCTCCACGTGCGCACTTGTCAACAAGGAAGTAGTTCACAGACTGAGTCAAATTTAATCGTATTATATATGAAACCCATTTATCCAATCATAAATGCCATCTTTGAAGATATGCACTGATATGTATTGCAATCGTAATATTCTCAATACCTCGTATCTTGGATGACGCTAGCCGTCATCCCCGTTAATGGGAAAGCCCTCAGGTGCATCACATACACAAGGGTGGGAACGATGCGAACCACACCCAAGTGACGACTATACAAAAAGATTTGTAAATTTTGCGATATGGCAGAATAATGAAAATGTTGTATGCTGTCATTTTTAATCTGAAGCTTTTATTTAATTAACGGGGAGGGGGTGTGGCAATATTTAAAACGCTGGCTACAACTAAAGGACGAAGCATATACTTGGCGCGAGTTCAAATTTCTCAATGGTAAAGTTGAAAACCGGTATCTGGTATTTAGGGTTCACCAGGGCTTTGCTCCCCCGAAGGTACGTCCCCTTCCATCTTTTATATTTCGTCTTAAGGTTATCATTTGTAAGAACTGTTTTTACTTAGCGTAATTACCAACCTGGATGGACCAACCAATGAGGGTAAGAAAAGAGTGGAGCTGAGTAGTGTTAGACAAATTTAACTCAATAAACATCACATCGGATTTTGTCCTCTACTCCACAGTTAACTCTCAACACTAAGGCTTGCGCATCGATCTGTAAATATAGAAGCCTTTCTTAGGTATATTCTCTTGGGCACTAGTTGTCACTTGGTTCTACGAACCCTTAAATCCCTTGAACTAGGATTCATCAAGCTTTAAAGTAGCTTGTACGACTCCCTGAGTTGTTACATCCGCTAGTTCTATAGGAGTAAGAGACTCTCTGAGTCTATAAGTCTTCCTCTGACTTAAATTTTATGGGATGGTCCAGCTTGATCCCACCTATTCCGAGTGCACCTTCCACTTTCGAGAAGGCGAACAGTTTGGGGTTGCTGCAAGGGCACGATCACTAATTCGTCTCGAGAGGTTTTTGGCCACTTGATTCATGATTCGAACGACAGCTCAGTAAATAAACGTAACAATCACAGCCAAAGGCTCTGCTCCTGTCTTTGTTAACACGAAATTTCGACTCCATGGGTTACCCTGTTGACTGGTCTCAGATCGAGACCCTAGATTCACAGCGGAATTTTGGCAAACAGTGTTAAGAAAACTTGGAACACAGTTAAAAATGTCAGCTTTCTATGATCTTGAAATAGATATTCAGACGGAGCGAACAAATCCTATTCTCGAAGAGATATTTCGTGGAAACGTTCAACCTCTTAAAAGTTACAGCGATTTTTCGCCGATAGTAGAATTTGCAATCAACAATTCAGTGTATGCTTCTACAAAGCATACATCCTTTTTCATGAAAAGCTTACGCCACCCATATCTACCTACCCTGTTTGAGAGTAACTCTCACTTAAGGGGGGCAATGAATCTACGAGTCTCGCTCATCCCGTATTAGCCCTAAGGTCAATGCGAAGGATATCAATGTAAAGCTAACTAACAATAAAGGGGGCAAACTCAGTAATGGCAATAATGCTATTACTGACTTTGACAACGTTGCTGAAAGGCTCAGCATCGAAAACAATAATATTAATGATAATGATAATGATAATACTTTCAATGATGAAGAGATTAATGCTTCCGCAGAGTGAGCCGGTCCCGCTGAAAACAAAAACAACGAGTCAGCAGGAGATTTCCTGCAGGCTAGAGAAGCAGTGGTCCGTTTCATACAGGAGTTCATCGCTGATGCGGTGGACCGACAAAAAAGAACTCGGACAAACATGGAAGAGCAAACACACTTTCATTTAAAAATTAGTAAACTAGTTTTACGGTCTACGTTAATTTACCAAAGCACGTAGTGCCGAATGTAGGCAGTAATAGATTACTGCCCAGGTATATCGGCCCGTTTCGTGTATTACATCGCCAAGACGATGCATACACGATCGAGCTGCCTCGTGGCATGCGTACGCATCCTACGTTTTATGTTTGGCGTCTCCGCACGTACCATCAATACGAGACTTTACCGATTCCGGGTTACACCGTAACGGCCAATGGCATCAGCCAAAGCCTAATGATTCCGAGCCAAAGACTACTGTCTCCGAACAGGGTCTGATTCTCTTGAACCAGACATTCCAATCTTTCCTCCAAGGAAGAGATCTTCTGACGAGCTGTCAACAGCTCGTTTTGAAGGGATTGATGTGTCCTTCTGTTCGCCAATTGCTCAGTCGCAATCAGCGCACATTTTTTTCACTGGTCACGAGATACACTATCAATCGCCACCGCTTACTCACGGCGACGGGATCCCACGTATTTCAGATCTTCCCTTGAATAATAAAGGGTAAGAATTAAATCCGATTGTTAATTCTGGCTCGTCAAAAAGGCGGACGCGATCTTTCATCCCCCTCCACATGCATTGATGTATTCAGGTGGTAAGAAGCGCTTTCTTGTTGAGAAGTTTCTTAAACTGCCGTGGAGCAAAGGGGGTTCAAACGAATTATCTCGTTCGTTGGCGAGGATATCCACCCTTGCATGATAGTTGGAAACCTCGTTCCCAAATGATGTTGGACGTTCCGGGTCTCGTCTTGCAGTACGACGAGACCCATCTTCTTCGGCAAAAGGTCCATCGGAGATTGAGCGCTTCCCGTGCGCGTAAAAATATTTAAGGTTCCCAATCTCTTGACACATCTCGTTAGAGATGAGAGTCCTCCAATGAATCTTTGAGGGAATATACTTCTTGAGGGGCATGACCTGCACCCTTAAAACAGCATGGACATGGGTCCCCCCACTAGAGGTAAGGAATCCCTGCCTCTCTAGACAAACGGTGAAACTTATAGCGTGGACCAACTACGATCCGTTTTCCGAACTGTTCACGGAAAGCATTATCAAGCCATACATCACGGTCTATGTTTTGTATACACTGTAAAAAGGCTGTCCAAGCTTGGGGCGAAGGCTTGGCATCATTTGCCTGTTTGCGAGTGTACCACCGATGCCGGTAAAACACATCGATGAAGAATTCCGTTTCATCTTCACCAGGCTTGTGAAGCCTGGATGAATCGAATAACGGAATATGGTTGATTATTGGTCATACCAGACTAACGAATGACGTGTCTCTTGGAGGGTAACCAATGCCTCTTTTCAGGAGCGTACCGCAACGTATTGCGGTCCCTCTCCTGTTGACGCATGTTAAAGTTAATATTAACTTGGCCCTGAGAGCGATTCCTAGAATCGCTTCATCTCTGGTAATGCAAATTAGCACCACCAGCGGCCCTCTCCCCTTCGCGACCACTTAGTTCCTGGTAACGCATACTAACGTCATCATAGTGGTCATCACCCACGGAGTCCCCACCAAAGAGGTTCGACGAGTCAAATAACCTCGTCATCACCTCTCTGGTTGTCACGTTAGAACCCAAAGGTTTAACGGACATGGTCCCGGCTAATTCGGCGGCCTTTACAGTAGATACTGAAGCGGGCGATGCAGATGGCTTGTCACCGTCACCTGCAATGTCATCAGCAAATGACATATTCCAGTCACCTCCAATGAGAGTAGGAGGTGACGTATTCCCCACAGTAGACGCATTAGCGTCTACTGAAACATTTGCATTACCAACACTGCCAGCTTTGCGGTCTCACGGGAGACGCGAACAGACTTTTTAATCGCCATGATGATTTTGGTCAAAATCAATTAATGTAAATACAATTGATATTTTGATTAAAGCCAATAATGCAGGGGAAGACAATAGTATATCCTGTCACGCTATGTCGGTCACTATATTGACTGTTGATTCAGGGGAGATGTAACGGGGTGTCCGTTACATAGTATTACGTCCTATAAGAGGAATACTAAAATTTATTCTCTATGAGAGGAAACATATAAAGAAATATAACATTATTATCCTTAATTAATTTTGACTTATATAGCTCTAATATCACTAAATTTAATAATATTGATGCAGTACGACATTAGCTCTATATTGATTGGTTGATTTAAGCTCAAACTAACCCCGCCAACCGTTATAAGACACGATTGTGCGGTGCGCAAGTTGGCGCCATACTTACTTTGTTACTGTCGTTGCCAAAAATAGAAAAAGTCACAGACTTACGGATAAGTCATTTTTTGGCGTGTGTGTAAGTTGGCGTGCACCACAATTTTCTGGCTTTCCACAATATATGGCTTTAAAGCTTACAACGAGAGTAATAATTACTTAATAATAAACACCATTTAAAGTTTAAAATATCCTTTTTAGCGCATTCATTACCAATCATTAGTGTCAAGAATATTGAATCAAGGTGAGTGTTCGTGCAACATTCGCACGAAACATGACGTAAGTGAACTGAGCTGCAAGTAATACAAACAAACGCGGTAGCACTTAACAGACCGTCCACAGGATTTGTCAGAATCCGCAAAGCTTTTATATGGGACTTAAGCAGTAAGAAATGAACTACTTCGTCCAATGAACTGCTTAGCTTTTGAGATTAAACTAATCATTTCCAGGAAAACTAGACCATGTATAAAAAAATACGTGTAATATCTAGAAGTACCTTATCCTTCAAAATCATGTACGATAAAGGTTAATAAATGGCTCGTCAACTATCTCGTCAACTCGTCTATCGGTGCATCACAGTCGCTTAACCGCGGCCACGTCAGCTCCGCAGGCACGAAAGCTTCCAGTTCGTCCTCCTCTGGTTCCACTGCGTGTTTCTCCGAAAACGAAACAATTCCTTCACTGCGTCGCTCTTTAATAAAAAAATCTCCGTCGTGTTGACTGCATCTTTTCGCTGCTTTGTGAGAAAGACCAAGACTGGATGCAAACAAACGCTCATTCGTATCGTTACTCAAGCTGCAATTAGCAATTGGCATTTGCTTCCTTTCGCAAACAAAGCTATGGCGCTCGTAATCGATGGAATCTTCTTGACTAGTACTCGTTTGATCCCATGCATTCGAGACCATTAATTGAGGTTTTCGTTCACAAGCTTGCGCCATGGATGCGCTATCAAAGAATCGTCGAAATGCTTGAAACCAATGGGTCCATTCCAACGAGATTGACGCGCGAAGTTCTTCCCTCCGTGGCACACCTTCATCGTCAATGCCAATTACGTGGAACGAATCTTTCTTGTCCGTGAGCGTAACCCGTAAGATCTGATACCGCTGTGTTAATTTGCCATTCACCGTGTCTTCACTCGCATAGAGACACAACGTATCGTCGCTTTTCAAGAGACAATAGAACGATTTCCAACGACGTAAAACCCGCCCTTTGCGTTTTTGAAGCCATCCTTGCCTCACAACAGCGGTGGATTCCTTGATTTTGGCCATGGGGAATCCCGCCGCGGCCGCTGTGGCGCTTACCTGAAACGTTGGTCGATTTTGTTCCGAATCGTGTGAGTTGCTCAAATACGGTCGGGCAAGTCGAGACATTTCCAGATCTTCCGTCGTCGTAATTGTGTGAATGCTCCCGACACTGCTGCTACCGTAGCAACTCGTACTGGATTCGCCCGATAAGGCACAGCTTCCATTGACCAGTGGGTACGCCGTTGACATGCGAATGGGAGGCTCGATCACAGCCGTGTCACCAAGCACCGACTCGAGTGTAAAGTGGTCAAAGTCAAAAGCATGGGTCTTCGTGCCTTCGTGGGCCTCCTGAGTCGAGTGCTGAATTGCGTGATGCAACGTAGGAGATAAGAGCTGAAGACCACTAGTGACCGCAGTGGGCAGCTTGGTGGGATTCGCAGGCATACTGACGACTACAAATCGAGTCGCTCGTCGTGGAAGAAATCCTAAAGTGAGCCCACGATTGGCGCGAGTACGCGGCGGATGGACGGCGGTCTTTTTTGTTTCCGCAGAAAAAGAGTTTCGATAAAAGTTGCGTAGAGATCGAATGATATTCGGTCCAGTAGGGTGTTTTGTTGACTTTGCGTGTGTATTTTGTCAAGTTGCAAAGGATCACGTCAAGGAGAGGAGGTTGCTGAAGAAAAAGTGGCAGTAAATATTATTTATAAAGAGGCACGACACAAAAGGCGCTGGGGGGGTCGACGCGATAAGATTGGATGCTTCTCGTCGTGAGGTTTCTCACGCTACCAGATGGAGCGGTATTAATAGTGGCACGGACGCATGCAAACCAGCTGCTTTCAGACGGTGAGAGCCACACACACACTGAGGCACGGCCTTTACTTGCCCGAATACTTCGCCAACTTAAAGTTTGAAAAGTCACGTTTGGGATCGATCTGGCAACGACTTGGGCTTGTGCGATGCTTTCTTGCAAACGTGCACCTGTATCGACTTGAAAGTGGGATTCGAACGTCTATCGAGCGAGATACGAGATGTCGTCGGAGGGCCGTGAATGTCTCTCTCCTCCTTTTTTCTGTGCCTTACTAGTATAAGATGCTGGTGCATCGCTCTAATCTGTAATTAGTAATGGATGTCTCTGTAGCCTACAGAAACGTTTCCTTTCAGTGCGGTGAAGAATCAAGAGGTCTCATGCACTCCATTGCGGTGATGCGCCCTTTGTTGAGGGAAAGAAAGTCGAGTTCGATAGGTCAATTTTAAAATCAAACGGCTACATTGGATTGGTTAATAGTAGGAGTGCGACTTTAATCGATAGAAGACCCTTAACGGCAGGAACGACCATAACCATTCTTCCGTCTCTCCTTCAAGCCTAGTGCGCAGCTTCAAAGTACTCTTTGGATCCGTGCACGGTCGGTTTGATGGTCTTGTGGCCCTTTTTCCAACCAGCAGGACACACTTCACCATGCTCGTCCGTGTACTGAAAAGCCTCGACGAGACGCAACACCTCCTCGACGTTACGGCCAACGGGACAGTCGTTAATCGTACTCTGACGCAATTTGCCTTCGCCGTCAATGATAAAGAGACCACGGAAGGCCGCACCAATTTCGCCACCCACATCAATTAACACATCATACGCCGTGGCAATGCTCTTGTCAAAATCCGCAAGCAATGGAATATCGAGCCCACCAAGCCCGCCCTGCTTGCGCGGAGTGTTGATCCACGCAAGGTGCGAGAATTTTGAGTCGACACTGCACGCGAGCACTTCACATCCAAGCTTTCGGAATTCAGCAGCCTTTTCGCTGAACGCAATGATCTCTGTCGGACAGACAAACGTAAAGTCCAAGGGGTAGAAGAAGAGCACGACGTATTTGCCCTTGTAGTTCGATAGCGACAGGGTCTGGAACTCGCCATTTACCACGGCTTCCGCGGTAAACGGAGGCGCGTCGTGGCGGATCTTGGGGGCCATGCTTACGATGTGATTTGTGGCTGGTAAGGGATTTTCCAGAATAAATACTTGGCGTGGAGAGGCCAAAACTTGATATTTTCCGACATGTATCCATTTTGGACGGGCTTCGATGCTTTGGGCATCCAAAGGTAGGACAAGGCAGTTCCTGCAATACGTAATACCTGTTGAAATACATTACCTTTTTATAATTATAAAAGTTGCTCGGCAGATGTAGATGAGGGAGAATTACAAGAATGTTGCATATCTTTGAGAAGCTACTTGAGCACGAGGGTTTGATAGCCCTGACGTCGACAACAAACAATCAGACTATCGAATGGACGTACGCGGACTTGCTCACTCGGGCCTTGACGCTTTGTGACAGTATACAGGAAAAACTGCCAACGAACGTTGAGCAGCCTCGTGTTGCATTACTCGGAGCTCGTGGAGCCTCATACGTGATTCTCCAGTTAGCTATTTGGCTTGCAGGGGGTCTCATCGTGCCTTTGCATCCTGCACATCCCGCAGACGAGATGCAGTATATGCTGTCAGACTCAGGAGCTTCATTGCTCGTAATTAACGAGTCGATCATAACTTCGGATACAACACTTAGGACATTTGTAAATGACTTGCCTACGAGGCTACAGATTGCAATCTTATTAAGTCCCGATTCTGTCAATCCAGACAATAAAACGATTTTGTCGAGACCGCAGCACCAAATAGTGCAGCAATGGCTTGCAAATCAAGACTATAATAAAGCAGGAGCCTTAATGATCTACACGAGCGGAACGACAGGACGCCCAAAAGGGGTCCTCACGACTCATGCAGCATTGACAGCACAAATTCATGACGTCACAATAGCTTGGGAAATGACATCTAGTGACCACTTGATTCATTTTTTGCCACTGCATCATATCCACGGTGTTTTAAACAATTTATTGTGTATTCTGTATATTGGTGGCTCAGTAGAGTTCTTACCGCATGCCACGCCGTCACTCATTTGGTCCAAATTAAGTAAATCAACGACTTTGATTCGTCCAATTTCGATACTCATGGCAGTGCCTACTGTGTATTTGAAATTACTGGAAGAATTTGATAAATACGATCCAGAAGACGCGAGGACTGTGAATGCACTCGTAGGTGCTCGTCGTCTCCGTGTTGCAATTAGTGGATCAATGGCCTGCCCTGTGTCCATCTTAAATCGATGGGAGCAACTCACTGGACACCGTTTGCTCGAACGTTATGGTATGACTGAACTTGGCATGGTATTAACCAATTCATTGCATGGAGATCGTCACTTGGGCTATGTTGGCACGACCTTTCCGAGTATTGCTGTTCGCGTCGTTGACCCCGAGACGGAATTGGAAATACCTTGTCAAACGGAACAGGAAGGCGAGCTGCGTGTGAAAGGACCAACCGTATTTCGAGAGTATTGGAACAAACCCGACGCCACGGCCAAAGCTTTTGATCAAAGTGGGTGGTTTAAAACCGGTGATCTTGTCCAGTATTGTAACGAATTCCAAAGCTTTCGCATTCGTGGACGAATGAGCGCTGATATTTTGAAAACAGCAGGCTACAAGGTTTCGGCTCTCGATGTGGAGCGCGTCCTCCTGATGCATCCGCAGGTGCTTGAATGCGCTGTGTTTGGTCTGGCGGATGAAATGTGGGGACAAGTCGTGGCTGTCGTCATTCGCGCGGACGTTAAGGGCGACAAACTTGGTCCGGAGATGTTTTGCCCGCCGTTAAGAACCTTTTCAAAGCAACACCTTGCAAACTACCGTGTGCCACGAAAGTTTTTTTTTGTCGATGAAATTCCCAAAAATGCAATGGGCAAAGTGAATAAAAACGCACTGGCCAAAATTTATTCTGAAACAGGGGAAGAATGCTGAAAACGCGGTTTGGCTTTTTATCAACACCACGGCGTTGTTTTTATATTGTTTCTTGGTATTGATAATAAATTATTCCATTTACGACATGTTTGCATAGTGGAAACCGAACGATAATTAAAACAAGTGGCTTTCTAGTGTCAAAGAGCATATTATGAATTTTGAGGAAGCAATTTAAACGCAAAGTTAGGGCAAGTATTAGTGTTGATCGGAGAGAGCATCAATACGAACTAATCAACCAGAAATGCTGCAATTGTCAATAAATGGAGGGACAAAAGTTTATACTAAGCTAAAACCATGAATATACGTATTGAATTCCCGTTCTCAAAGCTTGATATCATGCCGCAAATATGTAATTAAAGTTTACCAATAGTTTTTATTTCATTAACATTAGTAGGCTGACAATAATTAGTTCTAATTATGCGACCTTGTTGCGTGCATATGATTCACGGTAGACTTTAGCGCCTTTTCACAAAGGTCTTTCATTTCTTCTCGAAGTACATTAACGTTACACACCCGTTAAATACACTTAACGGGAAGTCCATTACTTCGTATGACTTAGGTGACAATCACGTTGTGACACACCTTTGTGTATGTGATGTAACGTGCTTAAGTTGCCCTGTGTCACACAATCCCCGGAAGTACACTTTGTGTACTAAGGGAATGGTCAATACCCACCTTTAGATCCCTTTCGTGTTGGCAATGTTTTGCTTCTTAAGGAAGAGGATGATAAGATTCTGAATTAACATGACTTATTTGTCTGCTAGAGCTGCTCTTCCTTCTAACTCTCTCTGCTCCAACCACTACAAATTCGGTCGGTTGCAAGCACTAACTACTTCATCTTACTATGCACACGGGAAATAACAACTGGCGCTAATCGCATCTTCAACTCCTGTCACCTTGAACTTCCAACACTCCTCCTCGAGTGCGCCTTTCGTTTGTTTCCTTACCTTCCTTCTCTTCCTTCAACGTCCTTGACTTCCCTTGAAAGTCCTCATACTTTTTAGTCCGTCTACTCGATGCGCATCAGATCACGAAGCCTTGTAAGTTTCGCCGCATCGTGGGCCTTCGTCATCAGGTCCGCAAGCATCACTTCAGACCTCAAATAGTGCGCAGCGATCACACCGCGGCGCGAGAAATCGCATAAAAACTTGAACCGTACGTCGATGTGTTTGGCCTTCATCGACGATGCTTCGCCGGAAATCTGACTTATAGCCGCTTGATCGTCCACGTAGAGCTTCATTGGCAGTGCTGGTGACATGCCGATCTCGCTTAGAAGCTCTCGCAGCCCGAGCAGGTCACGCGTTATCTCCGAGGCAGCGACAAATTCAGCTTCCATCGTCGAAAGGGAAACTCCACCTTGTTTTCGAGCTCCCCAACTCACCGCCATACCGTTTAGCCGCAGCACGCCACCTGTCATCGACTTCCTTTCGCCCTTGTCTCCAGCAAAATCAGCGTCGCTAAATGCTTCCAGCTCCAAACCCTTATATTGTTCTTGACCTGGCAACATCGTTATCTTCAAGCTTGCGGTACCCTTCAGGTACCGAGCAATCCTTTTAGCGAGCTTCCAGTCAATCACTCGCGGTGCATGAGTCTGTCTTGTAGCCTTGTGCACAGCGAACGCGATGCCCGGCCGTGTGCAACGCGCAATCCACAGCAAACTCCCGACAAGCGACTGAAAACTGCGGACCGTTGGGCCAGTGCCTGCACTTGTAGATCCAAGCAGCTCCACGTCGTCCGGTGGTATGTCGTAACAGTCGTTGCCAATAGGCGCGCGCGTCGGATTTGCTTCTGCCAGCCCATTGGTCCGAAGTAGATCGAGGGCGATCGCGATCTGGGACGCTTACGCGTCCCAGATCCTTGATCGATAGTGACGACAGACTTTCAAAAAGTCGCTCGACTGCTTCCACACTTGTTCCCGTCGCCAAAAGGTCGTCCACATAAACGCCCACAACCACGAGATCTTCGTCTTCCTTTTTCCAATAAAAACACATATCGCTTTCACAGCGCATAAAACCTGTCTTGACGAGTCGACCGGCCTGCTTAAGCCCATATAGGCTCTTCCGTAGTTCCAGTACTAAATCCTTTTCACTTTCCGCGTCTTGTTCACGCATGGTCTTTGCAGATATCGTCATTCCTTGTGGCACATGTAGATATATCTGTAGATGCTCCTCCTTGTCCGCCTTGACATATGCATTGGGGATGTCGCCGTGCTTTGCAGGCACCCCTCATATGGCCGCAAGCGCTAATATGACCTTCACTGTTGATAGGTCCATCACGGCGGCGAACGTGAGACTGTAGTCGACTCCTAGGACCTGTTCATTGCCGCAAGCAACGAGGCGCGCCTTCAATCGCTCGACCTTGCCTTGTGCGTTTGTCTTGGTCTTGAATACCCACTTGGTATGCAAGGCGTTTAAGCCAGGCGCGCGCTTGACTACTTGCCAGACTTTATTATTCTGAAGTGCTTCGACTTCTTCTTCCATAGCCTTGACCCATCCATCGCGATTCGCACTTCGCATAGCTTCACTGTAATTGGTCGGATCTTTGTCAAAAATAGCATTTACGACTCCGCCGCTTGACTTCGACTCCTCCTGGAGTGCTTCCGCCTGCGCACGCTTCGATGCGCCGCGCGTTCCATAAGCGGACCGCGTCCACTTCTTCGTGCTTTTCTTTCGTGTACCCACATTGGCAGCACTTGTGTTACTTTCGCTTGTCTTGGGGCGGGTGTCGTCACATCCTTATCCTGCTCCACCGTCGCTTGCTGCAGCTGCGCGTTCTGTGCTTCAGACAGAGTGTCGATGTTCTTGACGTGCTGTATCACGATCACCTTGTTCTCCTTGCGTAGATAAACCTTGTAGCCCTTGGTTTCTTCACTTATCCCCACTATCGTGGCAAGTTGTGCGCGCTGCTGTAGTGAATTTTTGCTTGAGTCGCGATACACGCTACACGTGGAGCCGAAAACAACGATCTTGCGCAGATCCGGCACCTTTCCCGTCAACACCTCAAGTGGAGACGCTCTCTTAGCGTTTGCGCGCGAAGGGCTGCGATTCAGTATATACGAGGCGTACTGAACCGCATCTCCCCAAAAGTGAAATGGTAGACCGCACGCAAACATCATGCTTCGTGCCAAATAAAGCACCGTCCTGTGCATCCGTTCCGCCTTGCCATTAGAAGCTTGGTTTCCAGCTTCCGACACTTGCCTTGTCACCCCGGTCCTTTTACAAAAGAGGTCTATGTTGGCGTATTCTCCACCACCGTCTGTCATTAGCACGTGGATTCGGCAGTTGAAACGCTTTTCAAAAAAAACGAGGAAAGCCTCAAACTGTTTAGCTGCCACGTCCTTTGTTCTTGCGAGAAATATCCGGCAGTAATTCGACTTGTGATCGACGAAATTAACCAAATAACGGTTTCCGAGCCTATCCCGTGGCGTCATTGGACCTTTCAAATCCGAACAGATGACTCCACCGACTCTGTCAATGGGCGCGTTGAAACCACTGTCCGTCTGGTTTTGGGAGTTTTGCGTCTGTTTACCCTCCATGCACGAAACGCACGCCATGCGCTTGCTGCTCGTCAGCCTTATCCCTGAGGCTGGGTCTCGAGCCATGCGCTCAATGGTGTCGAATGCCAGATGCCCGAAACGCTGATGGAAATGTAAAAGCGTCCCTTCTTGCACATCGCTCGTAACATCTGCGCTCGCACTTGATTCGAGCACGGCCATGATAGTATCACTTGTGTCCTGTCGCCCCTTCTTCGCTGATATTTTAACGTATAAAACGTTTCTTCCCATCTCAACGTCAAACGCGACAGCGCCGTCGCTGCGCCGTTCAAGTGCACGCCCCTTCAAATCGTTGACAAGAGCAAAGCCTTTTCTTTCCAGCTTGCCATACGAAACGATGTTCTTTGACAATCTCCGCGCCAGGTAAACATCTGTAAGCACCACTGTGCTCTCCATACCACGAGCCACCACCTTAAAGCGCACGCTCCCAACTCTCGTCAGTTTCAACGTCTTTCCATCAGCCATCGCGATCTCTTCGCTGCATGTGGCAGAATCAAATAGCAACTTCTCGTCATTCACGAGATGTCGACTGGCGTCGCTGTCGAGAATCCAGTCACTATCATCGTAGTCATCCGACTCGCACACCGCAAGTACCATCTCACGCTTGCTCTTTTTGCCGCGCTTTAGTTTCTTCGCTCCTTCATTCTTGCTTTTTTCGCTCAGTGCGAGCACCACACCTCCACCTGCCTTGTCCTCTTTCGGCCTTCCACTTCGTATTTGCCCTTAGAGCGACAGTCAGCTTGCACGTGACCGACCTTGCCGCATGCATAGCAGGTGCGCGTGTCCTTACGCTTTGGTTCAACATGAGCAGCGACGACTTCACGTCCAATTGCTCCCCTTCCAAGCTCGATTGACTGGGCAAAATGCGCCAGCTCTTCTGCATGTCGAAGACAGTCGACACGCGTCGGGTCGTACTTGGCCCGCATTACGTTCATAAGCTCGGGCGACGCGTGGTGCACGATGTTATCTAGGACGAGTGAGTCCTCACCACCACGTGCGTCGCTTACAGCAACCATGTATAGGTAGTGCTCTGCCCATGTGCGCTTAGAATCTTTTTTTTGCATGAACAGTTTCATCGCCTGGCTAGCCGTAATAGACGTCTTGAATGTTGCAAGTAGCTGGCACATAACATAGTCCAGCGTCGGATGCTGGTTCCACCACGTGTCTACCTGTTTGTGGTAGTAACGCTCAGCCGTTCCGCTGAGGTAGTGACCAAGCAGGTCAACCTAAACGTCCTCACTCCAGGTGAAACCGCACGAGGACTCAGCCAGGTTGACAGCGCGCAAAAACGTGCGCCCCCAGTCGAGGAACCCAGAGCCTAGTCCCTTATAGAGTTCAGTCTCGTCAAATTTCCGAATCGACAGCTTGCGCTGATTCGCATTCGGTGTCGCATAGAATGCTGCTGCATTAGGAGCTTGCCCCGATGGTGCTGGTCCATCTACTGGACGCGGTACCGCGCCGGGAGTCGGAGCATGCGCCCGTGCCGGCGCGAAAGACGCATTCATGGACTCTTCAATCTCGGGCTCACGTGCGCGCGGTGGCCGCGCGACCGGCTTACGCTCAGGCAAGTCCGTGAGCGCGTCGATGGTCATCGGTCTTGCCCGCGCGTTAGCACCAAACGCTGATGAAAACTTTTCGCTCTCTACAGCACCCATCATTCTCTCTTGATCTTCACGATCGCGCTGGGAAGACTCCATCTTCTCCATGCGGTTGGTCAGAGCGACGAGGGCCGCGAGAATCTTGTCGTCTGTTGCCGAGCTCCTTTCGCGAGCTGGCGAGTCTTCAACGGTTGCGGCAGCACGTGCGGACGAGGCAACGCGCGCCGGCGAAGCACCGCGGGCCGGCGAGGCCCTTGCGTGACTTGCTGGTGCCGGTGTAGGCTTCGTGTCCGTTGTCTTAGCTCTTGGGCTCATAACCTGTTGGCAATGTTTTGCTTCTTAAGGAAGAGGATGATAAGATTCTGAATTAATATGACTTATTTGCCTGCTAGAGCTGCTCTTCCTTCTAACTCTCTCTGCTCCAACCACTACAAATTTGGTTGGTTGCAAGCACTAACTACTTCATCTTACTATGCACACGGGAAATAACAACTGGCGCTAATCGCATCTTCAACTCCTGTCACCTTGAACTTCCAACACTCCTCCTCGAGTGCGCCTTTCGTTTGTTTCCTTACCTTCCTTCTCTTCCTTCAACGTCCTTGACTTCCCTTGAAAGTCCTCATACTTTTTAGTCCGTCTACTCGATGCGCATCAGATCACGAAGCCTTGTAAGTTTCGCCGCATCGTGGGCCTTCGTCATCAGGTCCGCAAGCATCACTTCAGACCTCAAATAGTGCGCAGCGATCACACCGCGGCGCGAGAAATCGCATAAAAACTTGAACCGTACGTCGATGTGTTTGGCCTTCATCGACGATGCTTCGCCGGAAATCTGACTTATAGCCGCTTGATTGTCCACGTAGAGCTTCATTGGCAGTGCTGGTGACATGCCGATCTCGCTAAGCAGCTCTCGCAGCCCGAGCAGGTCACGCGCCATCTCCGAGGCAGCGACAAATTCAGCTTCCATCGTCGAAAGGGAAACTCCACCTTGTTTTCGAGCTCCCCAACTCACCGCCATACCGTTTAGCCGCAGCACGCCACCTGTCATCGACTTCCTTTCGCCCTTGTCTCCAGCAAAATCAGCGTCGCTAAATGCTTCCAGCTCCAAACCCTGATATTGTTCTTGACCTGGCGACATCGTTATCTTCAAGCTTGCGGTACCCTTCAGGTACCGAGCAATCCTTTTAGCGAGCTTCCAGTCAATCACTCGCGGTGCATGAGTCTGTCTTGTAGCCTTGTGCACAGCGAACGCGATGTCCGGCCGTGTGCAACGCGCAATCCACAGCAAACTCCCGACAAGCGACTGAAAACTGCGGACCGTTGGGCCAGTGCCTGCACTTGTAGATCCAAGCAGCTCCACGTCGTCCGGTGGTATGTCGTAACAGTCGTTGCCAATAGGCGCGCGCGTCGGATTTGCTTCTGCCAGCCCATTGGTCCGAAGTAGATCAGCGATCGCCCCCTCTTGGTCCAGTGTATATTTGCCTGTATCATCCAAATTAACCCGCATACCCAAAAATTTACTTACGCGTCCCAGATCCTTGATCGATAGTGACGACAGACTTTCGAAAAGTCGCTCGACTGCTTCCACACTTGTTCCCGTCGCCAAAAGGTCGTCCACATAAACGCCCACAACCACGAGATCTTCGTCTTCCTTTTTCCAATAGAAACACATATCGCTTTCACAGCGCATAAAACCTGCCTCGACGAGGCGCTTGTGCAGCAGCTGACTCCATAGTCGACCGGCCTGCTTAAGCCCATATAGGCTCTTCCGTAGTTCCAGTACTAAATCCTTTTCACTTTCCGCGTCTTGTTCACGCATGGTCTTTGCAGATATCGTCATTCCTTGTGGCACATGTAGATATATCTGTAGATGCTCCTCCTTGTCCGCCTTGACATATGCATTGGGGATGTCGCCGTGCTTTGCAGGCACCCCCCATATGGCCGCAAGCGCTAATATGACCTTCACTGTTGATAGGTCCATCACGGCGGNCATTTCCCGACCCCTCAGTGGTCGATGCAGAACTCATGCGTCTCGCACGCTGGTTCTTGCCATCGCCCTTTGGGAAGGGAGTCCTCTTGCTGGGCATTTTTGCCCCAGCAGGGACCCTGGCATAGCAGCGAGCCATCATATGGCCGCGCTTGCCGCATTTAAAACAGACCACGTCTGCATTGCCCAACTCCATAGGAGTGGCATCTGTCCTCTCGGCCGACGGCTTATACCAAGCTGTCGCCGAGGCACTGTTGTAGGATTGCTCCTCAACTAAGGCAATTTGGATTGCCTCTTCCATCGTCGACGGCACCTTTCTGAAAAGGGCCTGTCGCGATGGGCCATGCCGTAGTCCGTTCATAAACGTGGGCACCTTAATGTGCTCCGGAATCGGACCTACGGTTATGGATGCGGACAGCGAGCGCATCTCTTGCACATACTCTTGCAGAGATCGCTTCGCCTGTCGCGCCCCAAAGAAGCGCGCCTGAAGCAACACTTCGTTGTTCGGCGGCTGGTACATGGCGCGAATCTTATCCTTAAAGATCGCCCATGAGGGGAACGCTTTTCTGTCCGCCATAAGCGCCGAGTAAGCCCACTCTGAGGCCTTACCGCGCAGATGCGACATAGCGTACGACACCATCCGGCTGTCGTCCTCGATGAGCTGGGCGACACCACATTGCTCCACGGCTAAAAGCCAGTGGACAATCGTGTGCGCCGCAGTTCCATCGAACTTGGGCGGGTCCATCCGAATGGGCCTCGGCTGATGCGGCCGGGCAGAGAGCATCTCAACAGTCCTGTTGAGAGCCTCGCTCCGAGCCTGCTCATGCCTCAGCTCATCCTGAGTCTGAGTGACGGACTCCGCCGCAGCATGGCTCTGTGCCTCGGACGCGGCCCTCCGCTGTCCGAGCACAAATGCCTCAAACTGCTCCAACTGAGCAACATGTTGCTCAGGAGGACTACCCAGGAGCCTGGCCAGGGCTTGTTCACCAAGTCCCTGCGCCATTAGCCCTGCCACCTCCCGATGATGTTCGGAGAGGTGGGGAAAATGAGCCCAATCAATGTTGAGGCTCATCCTCACGTACACACGCAGAGATGCGGGTCGTGGGAAGGATTTCAAGTGCTACCAAGTGTAGGCGGGCACGTCGTAATGCGGCCACGCTCTACTTAGCACACACCCTAGCACAGCGAGGAAGCGGTTTGCACCTGCTTCTCTTGCGTGCAGTGAGGTAGTTGTGGTGGGCGCGCAAGCGACCTCACCCAACACACTAAGAACTCTGGTGAAGTGACGTCACGGGAGCGGTAATCCGTCTCCTCGTGCGCACTTACCAAGTAGGTAGTAAATTTCAGACTGATTTATATTTAATAGAATTAAATACAAATACCTATTTTTACCAATTAAAATGATATCTCTATAGATATCATTTAATATGTATTGCGAGCGTATCTTTATAGATACCTCGCGTAACTGATGACGCTAGCCGTCATCATGGATGACGCTGGGCGTCATCCCTCCTAATGTGAATGCACCCATGTGCATCACATCCACAAGGGTTGGTCACAAATGTGCACCACACCCGAGTGTTGGGTCTAATTACTATTATTTAGTAATTGACCATCCCCTAAAGTACCAAATGTACTTCATGGGGACTGTGTAACATTAGGGCAACTCTAGCCCGTTACATGGGGTGTGGCAACAGCAAAAGGGGTGTGTCGCTATACCGGCTCCCTATATTTTCTATTGATTACATTAAAATGACAGCATAAATAATACATAGAGCTAAGTTGTATAGCTACGATAGAATAATTTGTAAAGGTAGGAACACTAGCCTTCAATGAAACCTTAATTGACAGCCTTCCCCGTCATGATTGCGCTAGCAATTACTTTTCTTTTGGCAAATACTTTTATCGTCTGCGATGACGTTGACTGACGCAATCGATATACAATGGTCACAAAGCATCACTGCGTCTACAAGTTGAGTTTTTATTGCCAATCCACTTTCTTTTTTCTCGTGTACTTGTTAGATGAAAAATAAATCCCTTCCTATTGTTAAAAAATCCGTCGTTTATTCTTAGCTAGTCCTTCGACAGGCTAAAAATTGGTAACCTCTGGTTTTCACTTTTTTCTTTCGTTTCAGCAACTTCCTTCAAAATCGTAGATGCAAAAGACGACTCACCACCAGATTTCTCTTGAATTACTTTCGTAGACGCCACTGTCGAAATGGACACGCTCGAAGCTGTTGAGGGCATTGACACACTAGAAGATAAAGCGCTTAATGCTTTGTTGGAATTGCTTATAGCAACCGTACCCCCTCCAATCTGTGTCGTGGGCTTCGTCACTGAAGGAAACGATGCCAACTTGGTTGTGTTGGTCATAATGGCATTCATAGCTGCGGCCACATTTGCTGCCGTGGAGCCACGAGGGAATGGAAGACGAAGAGCCTCTGTCGTTTGTAGTAGCTCTTCCGACTTGGAGACGGGCGTCGAAATCTCCTTTATACGGCGTGGTTTCACTACTTTTTCAACGGGCTTTTCACACGTATCACGCAACGTGATTTCATATCCTCCTTTCACCACTTCCTGGGTCTTCGGTCGTCGCTTTCGTGGCTTCTTGAGAGACCCGCTCAAAGTCATGCTGCTCGAGGTATTCCCTATAGTCGCCATTGTCGTACCAGGCATAGTAACCGATGGATTCCTAGTGCCAATTCCAGGGGCTCTTGTCGTTGGTAGTAAGTCACTTCGATTTAACGTCATGGAGGGTACCGTAGCTTTTGCTTGGAGTGACGCAAACGCCATTGCTGGCAAGTGAGAAACATGCAGTGCATTGAATCCTTGCGGAAACATACCAGGCTGCATCAAATTCATGGGAATTCCTGTGCGTACCATATGATTCGACACGACACCCGGTCTTGTCGACGTAAGAGCGGACGTCGAGGTCGAAACGCCACATCCAGTTAATTGTTGCTTCCAGTACGCACTTGTAGCATTCGCGACGCTAGTTATGGATGGCGTTGGAATCGACATCGAATGTGGGATTTCCGTCTCGACTACACGAAATGTCTTGAGTCGCAATGTGCCATGCAAATGGGGCAACGACTCGGCCATTTTCTTGCTCTTGTCCATGTCGTTTAGACGCACAATAAAACGCCGACCCGAAGTGTCGACATCCATATTCCCACATGCGTTCTCTGCTACCATATTGTCTTCAACGATCACGTTTCCTGCATGATACAAGAATCGCAAACCAAAACGTCCGTTTCGCTGAATCTTATTGCGTCGCAAGAGTGCATGGCCACCCAAGATTGTCACCCCCGAGTGATGATTTTTCTCCACCGTATTATACGCCATCACCAACGATCCACGTACAAGCAAAACCCCGGAGCTACCAGCGCCTCGAATGCGACAATTCACAAGTGTTAACAACGTATCCGCCGCAGGAAGCATTGTCTCTTGTGGTCGCGGTAAAGAAGCCGACGTCTCACGTGGTAAAGCTAGCGCTTTCGACATTGAAAGCGTAGTTCGTGGCACACTTTGCACTGGCGTTGACACTGCCGAGAGCCTCGTGATCGTACTGACTGGAACAGAAAGCATTGGTCGCATCGACGAGAGATCCAAAGCGTCGGCAGTCGGTGCTACAGTCGACGTGGACGTATTTATCAAGGTCGATACCGTGGGTGAAGTCGACACGACAGGAACGGCAAGAGATAGCGCATGGGAGCTGCTCGACACACGTGGTATAGATGCTGCAAGCCCATCAATAACTTGAGAACGAGGCTTTGACGTGAGCCTTTGGTGGGATTTCCGACGCTTTCTCTTCTTTTTCATGTCTCCACGGCCCCACACACACACGCACGCGTTACCAAGTCCGTTCCCATCAAACTCACAGCATTCAACTCGCAATTGTCCGTCACCTACGACACTTAATAAATGCTGCCAGTTCCCTAGCTTTTTGTCGTGCTTTCGCAAGACACGTTTCCTCTGTCGAAGCGTTGCTGTCGTTGCTTTACTACTTGGCTCAATCTCCCACGCAGTGCGATCCAGTACACTTTTCGTGCGAGTAAAGTAAAATCCACGAACGACGCCCCCTCGAGCACTCCAACGAAGATGAGCACGACTTGAATGCATTTGAAACTCGACGTGTGCGTCCGGAACGGCAAGGAATCGCACCGAGTGCGTGATCTCGACCACTTCATTGAGTTCGTACACTCCTGTTTGAAACAAAACCGTGTTTCCAGGTGCGACGTTGGCGAGAAAGTGAGCTAGTGACACCTTCGTGCCTGCCTCAAAATCACTTGGAGATACCTTCATAAATAACGATAATTGCTGTGCCGCCGTGTGCCAGCTTCGACAGACCATTTGAGCACGATAGCGTTCTGGATGAGAGGTTAACATGGACAAAACGCGGTGTAGTGCTGGTGGTGGCAAGCCTTCAAATCCACGCTCAAGTGCACTCTTGAGCTGCTCATTCGCGACCCACACAGGAGGACATTCCCACGTTGCTTCCCGTGTGTCTCGATTATAGTAAAACGGTTGCCCTGTGTTGACACATTTCATGAGAGACCACGCTGCTCCTGTTAGCCGACGTTTGCGACCTTCAAAGAGCACATGCGCTCGCTCACGACGGTAGACCTCGTTATATCGTTCTGCAATCAACTCGGGGCTAGTCTCGTCCATGTGTCCTACCACAAGCTCTCCTGCGGCAATCAAACGTGCTTCTTCCTCTCGTTTTTCAGCTTCAATCTGTGCAATATCTTGTAGCAGCGTTGATGAAATGAGCTCGCCCTCAGCAAGCGCAGCTGCTTGTTGAGCTGGCGTGTAGGCATACAAGGGATCCACATCTTCACGAAAGTGGAGCGCGTAACGATCAACAGGGTTTAACGAATCTTCAAACCCTTGAAGCGACTGCACCGAAGCTTTCCACGCTTGCAGCTTCTGTTCTTCAGCAGCATCACGCGCCTGCTCGCGGCTTTTTTCTTCATATTTGTTGTCTAGATCGACAAGCTTCACACGCTTGGGTTTGTTAATAAAATCCTTTGACAAACAGCGCGGTCGTTTTTCTCTCGACTTGGTTTTTTTCTCCTCTTCTTCAGCTTCATCCATGCTTTCGCCGTGCTCAGAGTCATCAAACATTTCGTGGTCCTGTCGACCTGTTCGTCTTTGTCCAAGCAGACCTCGACCAGTTTCGTTCGACTCCTTCTCTACAATTTCAAAATGATCGTCTTCGTCCTCGCCTCTTTCACTACCAGCAGTGCTATTCGATCTAACTGACGAAGGTGTCGACGGTTTTGATCCAACTTCAAAGCGACTTCCTCCTCTAGACGCAGCAGCTAGACTGCCACTACCTCCCTCGTCGTCAAATTCATTCCGCTCCTGCACCACTTCAGCTCGTGCTCCTTTCATTGCCACGACATCGTCTTCATCTTCCAGCTGTGCCATGGCGCTTTCAACTGCATCAAGCGACAATTCCTGCTCATCGTCGCCATCCGAGGCACTCTCGTACGACTCGACCTCGGACGCATCCAATGCGTTATCAGTCGTGCTACTGCCAACCATTAGCTCCCGTAAACTAGCTTTTGAGAAGAAATCCGTCGTAAATTGACCCTCGGACATTACTAGAAAATCCAATTGACGCTTCTGTTGCGCCTTTTGCAAGATATTTTCCTCGACAGTATGTTCACTAACGAGCCGATAGATGTGAACATCTCGTGTTTGGCCAATACGGTGCGCTCGGTCCTGAGCCTGGGCATCCATGGCAGGATTCCAATCGGAATCATAAAAAATCACTGCATCGGCACCCGTGAGATTAATCCCCAAGCCACCACTTCGTGTACTTAAAATAAAGCAAAAGATCTTTTCGTCCCGATTAAAGCGTTCCATGAGCATCTGACGCTTCTCGACTTTTGTCGCGCCGTCTAAACGAAAGTACGTATGACCGTGTAAATTCAAAAAAACTTCCAGAATATTTAGCATCGAGCTCATTTGCGTAAAGATGAGGCATCGATGGCTTCCACGCTTTAATGTGCGCAAGAGCTTGGCCAACTGTTGTAATTTGCCACAATCAAACTGAACCAGCGCCTTGTCTGGAAAGAATAGCTGTGTACGCTTGAACGAGTCATAGTACGGGCTCAAGATCCGACTCGCTATGGGCTGCATATATCTTACATCAAGTTCTTCGGCCCGTGCTTTGCGAGATAATGTAACCATATCTTCGCGTGCAAAGCCGCCACCTTGATACAATACACGAGCAGGTTTTGCACGAGCCTTGGGGACATAGCAAATCGATTTATTGACGAGAGGCTGAAGCGACAGAAGTCGCTCTTCTGGATTACGCACCATGGCTTGGAGTGCTTGGGTCGGCTCTCGTGCGTCGAGAAAGGGTCGCACGCGATGGCGATGAATCTCCATGGCAGACGAGATAAAGATTGGCATGGTACAAGCTCGCATCAGCGCCTCGCCATACACTGGTTCATCCAGACACAATTCGGTTTGTAGCTTTAAACGCTTTAAGAGCTGTGCACGCTTTTGTTCCCAGTACTCCTTTCGCATTGCTGTCAACTTTAGTATTCGCCACACAAGGTCCTTCTTTCCCTCGTACGCAGGTGGCACTGCTGCCACAGCATCAGCTGGAAGCGGGACATTGACATCATAAAAGAATAATGCTCGTCGTCTTTTCGCAATCCACTTGTCTGTACGCAAGAACTCTAATCCAGGCAAGTTAGATCCTGTCCACAATGCAACACGTGGGCGTTCATTAACGATCTCATCAAGCAAAAAGCCACATCGAGATGGTATCGTTATGTTTAAATTCGGCATGTCTAATGGCGAAGCAATAGGCCGCGGTTCAAACAAATCCGGATGATTGCAGACCTTACGAAGTTGCATCAGCACATTCATCATACTCATAAAATTCGCGCCTCGGCCTTTTCCACGCCCATACATAGCACGACGCGTTGTGCTTCGCGATATAAAGTCCTCGTATAAAACACGCTGTCGCTTGGACAATTGACACGTAATTACGTGTTCAAACTTGCCTGGCAATTGTTTCGCAACGTCCTTCTTGAGCCGTCGTAGCACAAATGGACGGATAATACCATGCAATTGAATCACCAAGTCCGTCTTCGCTTCCTCTGCTGCCATGGCGGGATCTGCGCCATTTTTTTCTACCACCAATGCCAATGGATTTTGAAACCAATAGCTAAATTCTTTACGTGATGCAAATACGTGGGGCATTAAAAAATGCATTAATGCCCAGAGTTCCAAGACATGATTTTGCAAGGGCGTTCCTGTCAATAACAACCGCCGTTGGGAGCTAAACGTCAGTAGTGTTTGCCACCGTAAGCTCTTCCAATTCTTGATATTATGCGCTTCGTCCAATATTAAATAGTACCATTTCTTCCGTTTAAAACAATGAGCATCTTGCACGACGAGCTGATAGCTCGTTATACACACTTGAAACGCATTCTGTCGAGACCATCCATGCCGTAATTCTTTACGTCGTTTCGCTGATCCAAAGTACGTCAACACTTTAAACGCTGGACACCACCGTTTAAACTCCATTTCCCAATTCACCAAACAACTCGTAGGAACCACAATTAAGTGAGGACCCCATAATCCTTTTACACACGCCAGATGCGCCAATAAACAAATGGTTTGGATGGTCTTGCCCAGTCCCATTTCATCGGCTAATATGCCATTAATGCGTCGTTCCCACATACTTAATAACCACGTCACGCCCGCTTCTTGATATTCCCGGAGCTCCAGTCGTGACGTCAGTAAATACGGTCGTTTATACCGATTTGTCCGTTCATGGAGCCGTCGATTTGTACCACGAGAACGTCGGGACGTCTTTACGCGTTCCACCACCTCGTCCTCGTCCTCGTGGTCTTCAGTGAACGCGTATTTAGCACGTAAGGCATCAATCGATAGCTCATTATCCGCTTGTAACGATGCTACTTCCGCTTCCGCAGCGCTTTTCGAAACCACGCCGTACTCTTCTTCTTCTTCCTCAATCGTTGTCTCATCATCCTCCTCTTCATCCGTCACTTCATACACTCCATCGTCACTACTATCGTCACTAGTTGCATTCGTATTAACCAATGGCTTTGTTTGTCTCAAAAAGTCGCTCGTTTCTTGCTTTTCATGAAAGTCTTGAAAACTAGTAGCCAAGGCCGCAGCGTACGTAGCTGTTTGCTCGATCAATTGCTTGAGATGGCGCTGCATTTGTCGTTGTCGAACTTCATCCGATTCGAGCTTGACTTTAAAGGCAATGATCTTGTCAATCTTGGTCCAAAACTTTTTCACATCGCGACCGACGCGGGCCGCGACACGACGTCGTCGGGTCTCATTGCTTCGCTCTTGCCGCGCCAATCGCTGCTCTTGACGCGCCAAATGTGAGGCAAGCGTTTGGCTTAGCATCTTGGCATTTCGAATGCGCCACTTGCGCTCTTGAGCAAAGTCAGCAGCCATCCATTCCATCTCTTGCAGCACAAAATCACGATGGCAACGAGTCAACCGTCGACCCGTGGCATCACAATCAGGCTCCAACTCTTTCTGTAGTGTCTTTCCTAGTGTGAATGCTTTAATTTGGCTTTCGAGTGCTTGTTTTCGAGCAACAAGTGCAGCTTCAAGTGCCGCACGCTCCTTTTGCGCAAGCGTAAGCGGTTCATTCTGAGGCGGTTGAGCGCTTTGAGCACTCGGTGAAGCGGACGGCGTCTGCTGTTCAGTGTTGTCTGCAGATTGTGCAGCATTTATTAGTCGAGACGATCCGCGGCGTCGCGCCTGCTTGAGTCGCGCGTTCGCCATGGCCGCTGATGCCTACAACACCAAAGCGGACTGGAAGTTAAGGGCAATAAATTTTTAAAATTGAGTTTACGAATTTTGAAAAAAGCGAAGGTTCTTTTGTTTTTTAATAACAAGCAGCTCAAGTCGAGAATCAGCGTCGACTAATACCGGCGCGCGAGCACCTCCTTCTAGTTATTCAAAGCCTTGCGAAACACATGCAAAGCAAGATGATCGTAACGAGGCAAAGCTCGTAAGTCTGAGATTCTAATTCGACAAGTCCCTTTTGCATTTATAACGGAGGCATGGCTTTACGTGATGCCACTAAACGACTGCGACGCATTGCTGGCTGTTTGCGTCGAAATGGCATACTCATTAAATCCTATAATGGTACTTAAGCAAACTCGTTTTGCCTCGAAATAAACACTAAATACAAAATGTATCATTCAATGTACACTCATCTACTTGTCTTAATCCCATTCACCCCAGTCTTCCCCTCGTTTGCTAGAATCCTCGTGAGTTGCGGTTGTGATCTCGTTACTATGTTCCTCCCAAAGGACATTCGTTTGTATTTCTGGCACAATTAAATCGACATCGTCACCCCAATCCAACGAAACTTCATCCACCGCTTCGTCACGCTCGACGACTTTCAAGTCAGTCAAAGCACTTATTGGCTCCTTTAAACTCGCCGGCGACTCTTTCCGCTCGTCCAGCTCAATCCAGCCTTCGCCATCGCTGGATGACGTCAACCCAGCACACGACACGGGAACTTTTACATCCGTCTCTTTACATTCTTCATCTGGAAAAATCGACGGACCCTCATCGTCTTGGGCTTTAGGTGAGGCCACATCCCGTCGACTTTCTTTCTCGTCATGATTTAAAACTGAAAAACACAACAGAAACTCAGTCATCGTGTCGTACGACAAGTGCTACTACAGATAAGTACCATGCTCAAGCAAGTCAGCACCACGCTGCTCGTGTGCCGCCAACAATGAGGCTTTGTAAATATAGTGCATCCAAAACACGTCAGCTTCCACTACAGATGGCACCAGCTCTAATAACTTGACTCCCACCGTGGGATAATTCTCCAAAATTTCAGTCTGTATCTCTACGAGCTCCTCGGTTTGCGTCGCGAATTTCCACTTTTCAAACGTCGCAACTTCCAGCGGCGAGTCAATGTAGGTCCTTGAGTCTTCCTGTAATGCCAACAGACGAGATCGTCTGGCATTGAGCTCGTATTCGCTGATATCGTCGTCTTCATTATAAACAGTCTCGCCAGCTAGCGTGCCCAGGAACTCGTCGGCGGAGTTCAGTAGTTTGGAGCCCATCGCTTCGAGCGATCCAAGACTCGAGCTGACATTTATCGACGTCAGTTTGCTGCCAACAGAGCTCCATGATCCTTGCACGGAAGTCAGTGAATCCTGAACGGAGTTGCTCACAGAATGAAGGGAGCTGGTGACGTCGAACGAAAAGAGAGAGTTTCGAAGTAACGTCAGTGGATCCTCGTCCGTATCCTCGGAAGAAGGGTCGATAGAACCATCATCAGCTGTATCCAATTCCTTGTCTTGGTTTGATTCGTTGTCGTCGCGGCGTTCAATGCTAAGTCGGCCTTCCTGCATATTCTGACGCACCGTATCGGTAAGTTCCGCCACATCCTCTCGTACAACACTCTTAAAGTCCTCCAAATCAGAGCTTAACGTATTAATAGCTTTTACCGATTTGTCCTTGATGGCGTTAACAACCGAGTAAAAGCTGCTGAACGACATGGTACGTGCGGCGTTTTTTCAATTTATTAAACCGTTTTACGAAAGAATACGAGCTGATGTATTCTACATAAATGACGCATCATATTAGTGTGTCACAGGTCAAAATTTAACAAGACTGATGTTGAGAGACACGTTTGCTACCTTCAATGCAGAATGGTGATACCGCACTGAGAAAAGGCAATACTAAAAACAACTTGTTTAAAAATCAATAGTTATTTATATATTATTTCGGAATATTTTTTATTGACTCGGGCCAATTACATGTAGCAAAGACATAACCTCTGAGTTTTATATAGTTTTTATGAAAAAGAGTTTTTTATAAATCAGAAATCAATTACACATTTAACTTAAAAAAACAAAAATATTAGTTGATTTGAACAAAGTTCTGTATCACGAAATGAAGTCCTTAACGTCAACGGCAATCAAATACCGCAAGAGTCACCGATGTCGGTACCAGCATGTACATGGGCGTGTCGTGGGCGGGATGGGGAATGAATGATTGTATAGCTGTGGCACAAGCTTCGCACACTCATTCCTCAAAATTTTTGCGCCGCTAATAGGTGTTAAATTGGTGTGAAATAGGAAGCTTATTGACGAAGCAGCAAATGGGAAACTAATATGTATTATCTTAGTCCTGCTTGTGCATCACTAATTAGCCTGTCCTAAATCACGTTATAGGAGTTAATTAGTATCTGACACGATATAGAGCATGCGACAGAGAAACCTAGGTGAGTAATGAGCCCTTAATTTGCGCTCACTGTACCTTCTTTGTTTGTGTCTTGATAAGTCGCTTTACGCACCTTCTCTGCGCGTAACTTGTAACGTAGTCCTATGCACCTTATTTGTGCGTATTTCAACAATAGGTTCATCCTTAATCATGCAATCTATGTTTTGTGCGAGGCGTCACCAACTCGTCGTAGCCACACACTAAATTTGCCTAAAGCAAGGTGGCATTCTTCTTCGGCATCGTTTTGGGATCTAGAAGCTTGCATCTATTCATCATGTCGCCACTGCCTAGCATTTTTACTTTACGACGCACTTGCCTTTGATATCTCAATAGATTGCCACTGCAGTTGCCACTGCCGGATAAATAGATTCTCTTTAGGATCTTCCACAAGCATCCCCAGAGCTGCGTTTATCCATGAGCTGTAACGTGGTGCTCCGATACATAAATATTATTTCCTAAAAGAGGAAATTAATCGAGAAGTACAAAATTATTATCCTTAATTATGACTTAATAGTTCCAATTAAACCAAGTTTGGTAATGACGAGGCAACAAGACAATAATTCTGTTGATTGGCTGATTTTAGTAAAATCAACCAAGTCAATCGTGACAAGACACGATTAGGCGGTGCATAACGAGGCGCTAAATCTACACTCCCATAGCATTCCGCTTGGGGTGCTTACTCCTGTGAACGGGATATCCTGTTCACGCATAAGGATCTGATTGAATCCATCCATCAGATCCATTGACAAAAAGATAGTACTCTTTGACATACTATCAATGATAACGTCTTTTCGTGGTATCGGTGTTTGAGCCGGTACCGTTGCAGCGTTCAATTTATTGAATGCATGCACAATTCGCCATCCTCCTGTCTATGGGAGGAAGTTGACTCCCTCACATGGCTCGCTGCTGAGCGATCGCCAAAGAATTTGTCGATCGCTAGTACTTGTTCACGAGGCAATGACCATTGCTTTATGACACTGTATTTCGAATCTGGAATTAGGTCGATCTCGTGTCGAGTGCCTTTATCCTTAGGCAACTCGCACGGTATTGATTTAGGGAAAACATCCTTAAAAATCTATTAAATCCTTATATGAAGATTTTGTCTTCAAAGACTCCCCGGATTGGTTGCGCACAGTGAGATCCTCTACGATCGACTCCCCAGTCGCTCTAGGACTTTCGCACTGTCTCTTATAGACAGGCATTAGATAATTGCTTGGATCTCGCATAGTGGCTTGCCTTGTCACCACCTAGACGATGCCTTTTCTCTACGCCCACGCAGCTAAAAAATGACCCACATTCAAGCGTGTCATTAAATTTAAAAAAAATTGTGTTCCAACACTTCCAGTGACCTTCACTCTTACAATAACTCAAAAACATCAACTCTGGATGCCTGGAAAGCGCGGCAAGTCACAGTATGGCGGAAAAAGCACTAGTCGCAATCCATACAGTCGCGGTGGGGGCTCAGCGTGGGCACGCAGCTCTCAAGGTGCGCGCGCCAATGCGCATCGCAATCGACGGGGCCGCGGCATGACGGAAGCCAAGCTGTATTCGCTCAAGAAAGGCGACGAGTTGGACAAGAAATTTGGGTTTACTCTCCTTCCTGAATTGCTGGAGCAAGAAGAAGAGGCTCGAAAAGAGCAGCAATGGGATACTACAATGGACGGAGAAAGTCCTGCAAAGCTTGGCTGGTTACTAAACCAGCGCAGCTGTACGATGGCGGACCCAATTGAGGGCAAGAACGAAGTCAGTGGCCTTGAACTGTATTTTTTAGAGCAAGACGGCAAGGCTTTCAAGACACGCATTATCTATCAGCCTTACTTTTACGTGCGTCCTGAAGTCAATCGATCTCAGGAGGTTCTTGCCTATTGCCTGCGACAATTTGAAGGTCTCGTGGCAAAAGCAGAGCGCGTTTTTCGAGAGGATTTAGACAAAGCCGACCATCTCAATGGCAAGAAGGCTTTGTATGTTAAACTCAGTTTTGCCACAGTCTCGGATTTGATGGTCGTCAAGAGAGAATTAACGCCCTTAGTGGCTAGAAACCAGGAGCGATTACAGACACGACAGGCTTACGACATGCAAGGACAAGCGCGTGAACAAGTGACCGAAGACGATCTTGTCTTTAAAGCAGCTGGAGGAAGTGGCTACGGTCCAGATGAGAATGAGAGCTTCTTAATAGAATTACGAGAGTATGACGTTCCGTACCCCATGCGTGTCGCCATTGATCTAAACGTTCGAGTAGGTGCATGGTATCGCATCACTTATAATCCCACGGCCCCGTACTCGCCGTCGGATGTCATAAGACTGACGGATATGGTCGATAAAGCTGAACCAGTCGTCTGTGCCTTTGATATTGAGTGTACCAAGGCTCCGCTCAAGTTTCCAGATGCTCAAGTTGATCAGATCTATATGATTTCCTATATGATTGATCGACAAGGGTATTTGATTGTCAATCGTGAATTCGTGTCGGAAGAGATTCACGATTTTGAGTATACACCCAAAGCAGAGTATCCAGGCCCATTTATATTATTTAATGAGCCCAACGAAGAGAAACTACTGAAGCGATTCTTTGAACACGTGATTGAAGAGAAGCCCCATATTTTTGTGACGTATAATGGCGACTTTTTTGACTGGCCATTCATTGATGCACGCGCTCAGGTTCATGGTATCAATATGGCATACGAACTAGGTATTTCTCTCGATGAACGCAGTGGCGAATATCGTGGACGCTGTAGTGTGCACATGGACGCATTCTGTTGGGTCAAACGTGACTCGTATTTGCCACAAGGAAGCCAGGGCTTGAAAGCTGTCACAAAGTACAAGTTGGGATACGATCCGGTCGAAGTGGATGCGGAACATATGCTTGCGCTTGCTCGTGACGAACCAATGAAGATGGCGTCGTACTCCGTATCGGACGCTGTTGCCACGTTTTATTTATACGACAAATACGTTCATTTATTTGTATTTTCGCTGTGTACAATCATTCCGCTGGGATCGGAAGATGTGCTTCGAAAAGGATCGGGGACACTTTGTGAAGCTCTGTTGATGGTGGAAGCTTTTAACGGCAACATTATTTGTCCAAACAAAGAGAGTTCTGGTCGTGACGAGGTATTTTACAAGGGCCATTTGATTGAAAATGAGACTTATGTGGGTGGTCACGTCGAGTGTCTCGAGTCGGGAGTCTTTCGTGCTGATTTCTTGTACGACTTTCAGCTCGAACCTAGCGCATTCCAGCAATTGATTGATCACATTGACCGTGATCTACAATTTTCATTAGAGGTTGAAATGAATGTTCCAGTTGAACAAGTTACCAATTATGAGGAAGTGAAGAAAACAATTGCTGATCGTCTTGCTGCTCTTCGTGATCGACCAAATCGCAAGGAGCAGCCATTGATATATCACTTAGATGTCGCTGCGATGTATCCAAACATTATTTTAACGAATCGATTGCAGCCGTGCGCTATTGTGAATGAAGCTGATTGTGCTGCTTGCACATTCAATACCGAGTGTGGCCGGGCAGCAATTAAGGATAAAGAAGCGGCTTGCCAGCGTGAAATGGAGTGGGTATGGCGTGGCGACTTCTACCCTGCCACACGACCTGAGTACTACTCGATAAAGACTCAGATTGAATACGAAAATTTTCCTATGGAATATAAAGGAGGGGGTTTAACGGGCGAAAATGCAGGTCAAGGATTTAGTCGAAATCCTCAATCTACTATTGTCCCTTTTGCTCAACTTGCAAGTGAGAAACAAGAATTGCTGCTGAAACAGCGCTTCAAGTCGTACTGTTCCAGCGTTTACAAGAAAACTAAGGTCACTGAGGAGCAAAAACGATCTGCTACAGTTTGCATGCGCGAAAACCCCTTTTACGTGAATACCGTGCGCGCTTTTCGTGATCGCCGTTACGAGTACAAGGGACTTACAAAAGGTTGGAAAAAGAAAGTGACACAAGCTGCAGAAGCAAATGATCTTTTGGCAAAGATTGATGCGCAAAATAAATGTCTTGTGTATGATTCCCTCCAGCTCGCTCACAAGTGTATCCTGAATTCGTTCTATGGCTATGTGATGCGCAAGGGGGCTCGCTGGCATTCGATGGAGATGGCTGGTATTGTGACACATACAGGCTCAAGCATCATTACGGGTGCTAGGAAGTTGGTTGAGCAAATTGGACGGCCGTTAGAGTTAGATACCGATGGTATTTGGGCAATCTTACCGAAATCATTTCCTGAAAATTTCTCCTTTAAGCTCATCAATGGCAGCACAAAAACGATATCGTATCCATGTGTGATGCTCAATGCCGATGTCAATACGAAATTTACAAATCAGCAGTATCACGAATTAGACGCGATTTCTGGAAAGTACACGACGCACAGCGAATGCTCCATCTTATTTGAAGTTGATGGTCCATATAAAGCTATGGTTCTTCCAGCCTCGACAGAAGAAGGAAGGTTATTAAAAAAGCGGTATGCCGTGTTTAATTTTGATCACTCCTTGGCTGAGCTCAAGGGTTTCGAGCTGAAACGACGTGGTGAGTTGCAGTTAATCAAGGCTTTTCAGTCGCAAGTGTTTGAGTGCTTTCTTGATGGCGCAAATTTGGAGGAATGCTATGCCTCCGTTGCAAAATGTGCGAATCGATGGCTTGATGTGATTGATACCCGAGGTAAATCCATGGATACCGATGAATTAATGGCGTTAATTACAGAAAATAAAAGTATGTCGGGTAAATTGGCGGAATACGAAGGCCAGAAATCGACGTCAATTACTACTGCCAAACGTCTAGGCGAATTTTTAGGTGAAGATATGATTAAGGATAAGGGATTGACGTGCAAGATGATTATTGCTGCACGTCCGTACGGTGAAAAAGTGACAGAGCGAGCAATACCCACAGCCATCTTTGCCACAGAAGATGCCGTTATGAAGCACTTTTTAAAAAAGTGGTTAAGAGATCCTCACCTTCAAGACTTTGACATTCGATCAATTCTTGACTGGGATTACTATCGCACGCGTTTCGCTTCCACGGTTCAAAAAATCATATCGCTTCCAGCTGCTTTTCAGAATGTACGCAATCCAGTACCTCGTATTGCGCTTCCTGACTGGATGCGAAAGCAAGTTCGTGAGAAGAACGCCAAACATCAACAAGGCCACATGAAACAATTTTTCTCGGCTATTACAAAAGGGTCTGAGAATGAGGATTATGTGGCGCAATTGATTGATATGGAGGATTTCACAATAGGAAAACAACCTGCATGTTTTAAAAAGCCTCACGTGAAAAGGAAGAGAAATAAGTGCAGCAGTGTAGTAGAAGACGTTGAAGACAGTGATGATGCCGATAACCTTTGCGTGAGCAAAGTAAAGCTTGGAGAGGTGCCATTTGCCGAGTGGCTAAAGAATCGCAAGAAAATGTGGAAATTCATGCTTCGTAAGCGGCGACGTGAGCGAGAAGAACGAATGCGCAGTTATAATGGGGTCGGAGGATTTGGTATGGCCAATAGTGCTCACGGAAGTGCGAAGCGCTTTCAAAATGGCACGTCAAGTGCATCAGCGTCAAAAGGTAATGGGGTTGGCATGGAAAACTTTGTGTTTGATGCAGGAAGTGCATTACAGCGTGAATACTGGCAAATTGTGGAGATTCAGCAAGAATTAGGAGGACTGTTTACTTGTTGGGTGCTGACTGCACACTCTCAAATGCTCCAGCGTATTACGTTGAAACTTCCACGAATCTTTTACATTGATTGCGACGAAACCGACCATGCACACTTTCTTTCACTAGTGCGAGGCTCTCGACGTGTGTCTCGGATTGTGCCTCACGTGTCGTCTAAACCACAGCAATTGCTTGAAGTGATCCTAAGTGAAGGACAGTATCAGCAATTTCACAAGGAGATTCATCAGATTTTAAGCGACCCTCATGTCAAGGGTGTGTACGAACTCCATGTGTCTGCTCTTACGCGGGCCGTATGTGCTCTCGGGTGCGTGGCGAAGGTGGTGAATCCACATGTTTCAACCATCAAGCAAGAATACGAGCTCAGTGATCTACAGCTCCAATCGACCGCACAGGTACCTTATCTAATGGACCTTCAGCCTGTTCAACGTGTCAATGCGACGAGTGCACCCTTGTCGACCTCATTACTCCGAAGAGTACTGCTGTATTTCGCACAGCAACATAAGCGCGCAATACTTGGACTGGTCGTGCTAAAGGAACAAGATGAAGGGAATGACAATGAGCGACAGACACTGAGCGAAGGGGATGCCCATGTTTGGTATGTCGATCCTGTCTCGAACGTCAAGTCTCGAAACACGGAATTATCTCAAAGTTTTCAACAGATTCTTGTCGAAGCACAAGCCGAAGGGCTACCTGCTTCAATTCAGAGCTGTTCTTTCACGACTCACGTTGTCAAGACAGCGCAAGAAGCCTTCTCGGGTGTCAATGCGACGCTTGCTCGGCTAGCATCTAATAAACAACTGGTACCAAAGCCAACCATTGTCGTGGCACAGACGAGTATTCCGTCCAGTAACCGCCTTCGTGAAAAGATACAAGGCCTTCATAGCTTTCCTATTGCCATGCTTCCATGGAATACCGAAGATACGCTCTTTCCTGCGCTCACATGGCGTAAGCTCATGGGAGAAAAGATGCTCTTGCGTTGGTTTGAGATGATTTCTTACTATGCCGACGTAGTCGACTGTGCTCGCTACGCCCACTTGCCTGTAGGAAACTTTACAGGTGACCATTCTATTGCAATCTTGGATACCTTGTACTCGCGTATTTTGACCAAGCACAAACATTTATGGTGGCACTCCCCGACATCCCTACCAGATCTTGGAGGGAAGGAACAGGAGCAGCAGTTTCAACAACTTTTCAGCCAATCGCTCTTAGGAGCAGCCCACCAGACGACAAGTGACGCTGTCTCTCAACATCGTGTGGACACGTCTGTGGTCGTCTGCGACAAAGGTTCGTTCGTGGAGGTGTGCGTGGAGCTCGAGCTCGATGGTCTTGCCGTGAACGCAATACTCGTGGCCTCTCAGATCCACAGCATTGAAGGCATTGGAGGAGCACATCAAATGGAGCTTGACTTTAACCAAGCCGAAGACACCGGAACTGCTCCTGCCATGGCAATCGCCGAGGGCGATGCGGAAGAAAGTTGTCACGAAGCGTTTCGTTTGTTGCGTATTATGGTCACGACGCTATTTAAAGATTTCTTGGCAAGTCAAAACAAGTTTGCAGATCACTTGCTGCAGCATTTCTATCGATGGGTCTCTTCCCCCGATTCGTTATGTTTCGACCCAGCGCTCTACGCAATGGTCAAGCGTCTCATGGAGAAGCTATTCTTACAGCTTCTGGCCGAGTTTCGACGCCTGGGTGCCCAAATTGTGTATGCCGACTTTAGTAAATTGATTGTCTGCACGAAGAAAGAGTCGTTGCATGACGCGAACGCGTACATGAACTTTATCTTGCAGACAGTGTTGTCGAACGAGCTCTTTCAGGTGCTTACTTTTACTCCAACCAAGTGCGTATCGAACCTTTTGTTCCTCGATGCGGAAAATTATGGCTGCGTTTTGTTACAAAACATTGGACCACACGACAACAAAGACAAGAGCGATTGTGAGGATCACGAGCACGAGAGCAAGCCTTTAAACATTGTAGCCCATTGGAATATGGCCAACTACTTGCCTCGAGGAGTGGACGACTACTTTTTGATTTTAGTGGGTCAATTTATTCGTCGACGAGCGGAATTTTCGCATTCCGAGCGTCAAAAGATTGCAAGGAAGGACACTGATGAGATAAAAGACGATGACGATTTTTTCGAAAAGGACGCAATGCATTCGAGTCCACTAGCCAGATATTCTCAAAAGCTCGTTGCGTCGTATTTCTCGGACAAATTACTACGTCTTTTGCCCGAGATATTGCGACACCAGATGAATCAAGACAGCTTTCCTATCTTTGTGGGCTCGCACCTTGCCATGGAATCCCCGGCGCTGGAGCTTGTAAAGTTCGTGACTGCTGTGTTTGAACTCGAGCCAAGTGTCGAGATCCAAGTTGGCAAGATGCGACGAATGATGCTAAAAGTACTGCATACGAGCGAATTTAGCGACGCGGCGCAGTTTCGAAACCCATCGTTATCGTTTACAGTGCAAGACGTCATTTGTTTAAATTGCAATCTCTGCCACTCGGTTGATCTGTGTCGAGATCCTCAGCTTTTTCGAAAATCGACGGTATCCAGCTCGAACGAACACGACGACGAAGAGATAAAGGTCGCAATTGCGAAGGCATGGCATTGCCCTCGCTGTTTTGCGTTGTACAATGTGGCGGCGTTCGAGATGCGACTTGTGGAATTAATTCAAGCACAATCGGTTGCGTATCAGCTGCAGGATTTATACTGCATCAAGTGTCACTTGCCAGCGGAGCACAAGATGCGCGAGTATTGCCCATGCTCTGGCACGTATGCTTTGATGCCGGGAGTGCGTGAGTCGTTTTTAGAAACACTGCGGCTCCTCAAACGCATTGCACAACAACATCACTTTGAGCAGCTGAAGGAAGCAGTACAGCGTCTTGGTCGCGAAGCTGTATTACCACTACAGATGTAAGACTTGTGCGCTTGGAATGGGATTTTCGAGAGATATGAACCTTTGCTTTAGAAGATTTTTTGTTGGAAAGCTGTTATAAAAGGCACGATAACGGTTCGTGAGCTCTCTGTACTCCACTCCTTTCTAATGAGGCGAATTGGAGCTTAAGAACTGGTCTGAAGTCATTCTACAACAACCGAACGGATTTATTCAATAATTTTAAAACGAATTCATTGTAAGATGGACTTTGATGGCGCAAGCTGAGGATTTGAATGGCGGCGCTGCATTTTATTAAAATCAAGCGTATGGATCTATCAATTTAAATGATGTATTGACTTTTTTCTTCAATCAATATCTTTGGTAAGGTATTACAAGTAAAAAGAAAAGGAAAAGTACCCGCTATAGTAAAAAAAGCAGAATTAATTTATGTTGGCGCGTCTGGAATTGTCAGCATTCCATGAAATCGCACTACAAGATCGTTTGTCTTTTATTTATATTCATTAAATCTATCGGTCTGCGTCTTCGGTGATACTCGGTAATGACATTTATACAATATTTTTACTAAATGGGTCATTCCATTGCATCCAAAAATAAACGATAATTCCTCTGGAATCGTCTATAGATTGTCCTTTTGGCCTATGGAACATCACCTCCCCCTAAATTACATTAGGGAATCACTATAGCCACACATTCGGTGCTAATACATTATACTTTGCTTCTAGCAACTTTGGGGATGTGCATGCTTACCATCAAATAGGCGAATCTAAGTACTCTTTTTTTGTACCCACCATGACCGCATGCAACTATTGCTGGCTTCTGTTTGTAATGTTTTTGTTAAAAAGGCATCTTGCTACTTAACAAAAAATATTGCATATATTGAGAAGCCTATTCGTAAGAAGGACTGTCTTCATAATTTCTTACCGCGATAGCTCAGTTCGCAACAGAAGCATAATAAAGATGACTTCTCGCCAAGTAGGTGGACGACCAAAAAACAGTGCACGACATACAGTGGTGGTAGCAGCTTGTGCCTGATTAAAGGATATTGTAGTATTTATGGAATTAATCGTTTGTGATTATACAAGGCAGTAAGCCGCCAACATCTTGAAACGATAGTATACGTGGTGTATCTGAAAGGAGGCGATGGCATCAGTGAGACAATGTCTTAGACGTGAGCAAAGTAATTATCTACAGCACGATAGCAATGTATTATAGGGTGGGTTACTGACAACAGTCTTTTACTGAAGAACTGCATACTTTTGAGCTCTTAAATGTGAGATACCTAATGCTATCGCCGCCGGAATTTGTAATATACTACATTAAAATGCTATTAAATATAGACATACTTAAATAAAGTCTAGAAACCGAACCGGCTCTCGAGCTCCACGATCAGCAGGATAGGCGAACCTGACTCGTAATTTGCATCAAGAATGAAAAATCAAATAGCTCTCTTGTGCGCGTCAAGGTGCTAAGACGGCTCTTTAGCTTACGCATCATTATAAGTCGTTGTTTTTTTTCGTAAGATCTAAGATTTATCCTGCTTTTGAGCCGAGCAAAGCAAAATGTATAGGTACGGTACACCCGTCTGAACCAGTAGCTCTTAGCCAATCCGCTTCTTCCAATCCCATTGTAAGCGCTTAGCTCCCTGTCATTTTAAAACTATCTCTTCCTTCATGATTAAACGAGCTTTTGCGACGGCGATTTACGCGGTGCTAGTCGCTTGCACATCGGCAAGCAGTCCACATGACGAGATCCGTCCCTTTCCGCAGCCGAAGCCAACGAAAGCCTCTGAAGAAGTCGCTCTCAAGTTTAAGCCCCAATTGTTCACGTCAAGGGTCGTGTGTGTCCCCTATCCTGCTGTCGATGCTTCTGGAACAGTCAGTGGCGGTCTTAAAGCGTCCAATGGGAACGAGGATTGCAAGTTTGCGGAAAAGGGCTCTCAAGTCTATGGTCGGGCGATGTGGTATCAAAATCTGTATGCCATCATGTACAGTTGGTACTTCCCCAAACGCTTCTGGCTCGGCTTTCCCACGAAACGCCACGACTGGAAAAGTGTCGTTGTCTGGATCAAAGATCCCAGCGAAAAGACACGTAAAATTGTCGGCGTCTCCATGTCCAAGTCTCTTGATTTGTACAACACGAAAACTGAATTGTATCCAAATAACTTTGCTAGAATCCAAGTGTCAGCTTCAAGCATTGTCGCGTCTAATACGTCTCTTCGTTTTGAATATTACGAATTCGGCATGCGCGCTTCCTACTTAAAGCTCACGGGTCACGATGGTCAGTATCAGGACTTGATCTTGTGGGAGCAACTGACACCTGCCGCTCGTAAAGCGCTGAACAATGACGCCAACTTTTATGATGCTATTGTTCCATTTAGCGATAAGCATTTTAAGGCCCAGATTGTGGCGGCGTACCCGCTGGCACTGGAATCCAATACATAAATTGTCGTGCAGTTTCTTGCATATAGTCAATAAAGTGAGTTATATCATAAATGATTTTCTTATAAGCGCTAAAACTTAAAGATTAGAGCAAATATCATACAGAGCTAATTACGAATTTTCTCGAAATTGTCGGTATTCTAATGTAGTAGTAGCCTATCACGTAATGTAAGAATTGATTATCGATGTGTTGCATATAAAGTTTGCGAATTACTAAACTAATTCAAAGGCAATGCCGCCTGGAGAAGCCAGCCAGATCGTAGGTTTTTGCATTTAACAGCATGCTGAAGGTACTAGTCAGTCTACACTGATAACAGTTGAAAGTCGGTCGTATATTTATCGTCAACACAACCTATACCTACTCGGCTTTGGCTAAGATATTCTACAACTCGTCCTTTTTAATCTGATTTTTCTTTCAGTTTTTTTAATCCTGACTTTTTTGCCCTAGGGCTTCTCTGTGCTTAACGATACTCGAGGTCACAGGGGTATCGGAAAGTATGCTGCATTTGCTGTTATTGGTTGTAGCGGGGTTTCAATACGTGAACTTTGAGTCGATGACCACTGCGCCAGGATGGGACCCCATACACTGATTACAGTGCCTCGACTACTTCACGTACACAACGTGCAGAGAGAGTTCTATGTAGCTAAGAAGTCTTAGCTACTAAAATTGAATTCCAAGGCTTTAGAATAGAATGTGAGTAAAAATGTTAAGTTATTTTACAGCGATCTACTATCTACGGGCTTTGATAAATTATTATCTAACTATGCAATGCGTGTAACGGGGTGTATCGTTACATGAAATTAACAATTAAAGGTTGTTAATTAAAATATTATCTAAAAGGAGGATAATATTTGGAGAATATCACTTTACATGGTAATATTCTAAAAGCTTTTCCATTGGTAGATATAGACCATTATATCTACTTTCTCCGCGGTCCAGTCATCGCTGGACGCGCGCAAAGAGAAAGACAGATAAGACTTTTTGTATCTAGTATATAATTAAGTTAGTATTAAGTAGATATAACAGAAGAACTTAATTATATTAATACAGTTTTTAATTAACCCTCTTTAAACGAGTGTTCTAAAGAGAGTCTGTCTCTGCACGTACTAGTGTACGTGAAGTAACGTGATGCACCACTCGCACTGAGGCTGTTCGTAGTGGACTTGTAGTGAAGCATTACAAGTCGGCAGTTCCCCGTTACACCTATAAGCACTTTGTAGTCCGTCCAACGACAACAATTCCATTATCCAACATGGACATGTTAGATGATAATGGAAACACGCATCACGTTTCGCGGGATAGCTACTCCTTTCTAAGTGACATAGAATGGAGTGCGCTCGAACGAATGAGTTCGACCGTAGGGAACGATGTCATCTTGGCCATGCTGTACAGTTTGGACAGAGATGCCCTTCATTCAGCCTTCGCCAAGTTCTTACAACATGAACTTGACGAGGCGAAGGAGAAGGTAGCCTTGCTTAATCAGCAAGGCTCTCAACAGGTAGAAGTGTTGAGGTTAGAGCATGTAGAGAATCCCTGTACATGGGATGACGCACACGCGTCGTCCGGAAACCTTAAAGATTGAGATCTCTAAGTATAGGGGAGTCAAAGAAGACTCCCTCGTAAGATGGTTTGTCGAGTTGGACGATGTCATAAGAGCTCGTCACATCGTCGAAGAGCAAATGCAAGTCGCATTTGCTCAGTAAAATTTGGCAGGTCGTGCCAAAACTTAGGCACTAGGCCTAAAGTTGCGCGATTTATATGTCTTTGGTCGCTAGAGGCTTTTAAAGCCCGGCTCAAACAGACGTTTGAACCGCCTAGAGTGAGTTCAGAGCTCGTTCAGAGCTTCTGAAATTCAAGCAAGGCAAGCGTGATGTTCACGCTTATGCCCAGCACATACAAATCTTAGCGAGTTGTATCACAAACATCCCAGTTCATGAGCACACGCTGATTACGGCATTCATGCAAGGTCTTACGGATGGTTCCGTAAAGATCCACCTGCTCCGCTTGGAACTGGATACGCTTGAAGAAGCAATATCCGTTCCAGAACAGGAGGACTTTAGCCTGAGACAGTCTCCAGCTAGGTCGTTATCATTCACCATATCGTCATTCAAGACGACCCGAAATGAGAGGTCCAGAACCTATGGACCTCTCTTATGTCGGAAGCGAGAAACCTCGCTTTTCGAACACCAAGCGATTGCAGAAATGCATTCGCTGTCAAAAATTGGGACACTACGCTCATGAGTGTAGTGCTCCACGCCCAGTACCGAGAGGGGGGTGGTACTAAACGGATCATGGACAGAATGCTAAAAAGGGCAACGGTCATGAATTTGACGTTGTTGCGAAATCGCAACAGCGAGGCGGACCGCCAAAAAACGGTCGAGGTTAGTAAGGGTGCAACGCCCTACTGATCCAGCAACCTCAAGAGAATTTGCGAATCTCTTGACTAAAGTTTATCCAGATACACAATCATTATGTGTCTTCATCACCTTGAAATTAAATGTGACAAATGATTTGTCATAGTGGACTGTGGAGCGTCGAATATCTTTATTCGTCGCCAGTCGCTAGAGGGTCGTAGGCTCAAATATGTTGAGCGCGACATCCCTCCAACGAGGATGACGGTGTGTCTAGCGACAGGCGCATCGATAACAGTAGACATTTGCAAGCCAAAGCAAAGCACTTACAAAGTCATGTTAATCGTTTCTGCAATTTCCTTTAGTTCCTTACGCAAGAGGCATTTTTGGAGAAAGTCAGAACAATTGCTGCTGGAGAAGGCTATGTTTTTGACAATGCATAGGGCGGATGCTGCATCCGCAAAACGCAACGCCAGGATTTCAATAGGCTGCGACTGTGGTTGGGAAGTACCGCGTGAGTGGCTGCGTTCAGATAAAAAACGTCAAATACGAGATTCCGGAACAAGGTTGGTTAACTGTTCCTTCATACTTAAAGCAAAGTTTAACAATTCCAGTGTCTGAACGGTGATGGCAGTAGCCATTAAACACAACCACGCTTCTTCTGGAAGCACTCATACGACGAGAAAAAAATGGAGAATGGCCCCACTGCATCATTTACTCAAGTTGTTGGAAGAGAAGGGATATCATTTTCGGGCTCGAATTTAAAACGGCCTCCTCACGGACATCTTCCTCTCTCAGCCGGATTCGATTCCACTCGTTGCTACCTTTTAACCGTTTTCATTTTGATACGGATGAACCTTCTTGCAAATTGTTCGCATGGCACCGACAGATGTAACCTGTTTGCTTCATTTGCTTTTTTTGCTGAGTATAAAGGAGCATATATTTGGGTTCTGGATTGCTTTTAAAAAACTACTATCAACGTACAAAGTACAACCAGCCGCATTTATCGTGGACCATGTGACCTGGCCTTGATCAATGCGACCCAAATGGTATTCCCGGAAGTGAAGATTCTTCTATGCATTTGGCACATTAATATGAATATCACTACAAAATGCAAGACTAACTTTTTCGGGGACGTATGGGAATATACTTGTTGCTTCAAGGACTTTAAAAGCATTTGAGTTGGCTTGGAATAAAATGAAGGCGAGCTTTCTGAATCATTTACCATCTCTCATCTACGTAAAAGACACGTGGCTTGTTGATAGGGAATGTTTGATTGAAACTAACAATTTTAGCAGCCAATGATGAGCCCGCCATGAGAACAGCTTGCTTGTGTGAACAAGGAAATTTTAAAGCTGGTGGAAGGGGCAAACCGAAATACAATTATTGCACGCCTTGAAAAATTGTCGTTTCGCCTTTACATAAAGTACAAGAAAAAGGGACGCCCTGTTGGAGCTTAAAGATTTAAGATGGTAGACACCACAATCAAGCGACACCCACCAGGCTTCGAATATGTGGGGGCCCACAAGAGGCCTCGACGCTGCGAAGGTTGCCAGAAATATGTTATTCACAACATAAGAACATGCCCGTGAGTAGCAAATTCTATTTTAAGTTTCACATTAAACCATGGTATCCTCCGTTTTGTCGGGGACCTGTGTTCACAGAAATGCTTAAGGCTGGGCTCGAAAGAGAAAATTAGGGCAAGTTTTGGATCGTTGACAAGGGGTATGAGTCGGCAAATGTGGATAAAAAGAGTCTCCATAAAGCGATTAACTTGAGCGGCGATTAAAATGACCGGAAGATGGTGCAGGCGCTAAATGACCTTAAGGAAGACAGGTATGTGCCAGGTTCAGCTGTATGCAATGCCTGTAAGGTACTATGTTAGTGGCTCGAACCAATAGTGCTTCTACATATCAATAGTGGGTTCATGACTCGATAAAGCTTCGCAATGAAAATTGCGCGTTGTACATAAGGTCTTAAATCATTAATCGATCCATGGCTCACTGGTTATAAGCCAAGCCATACTAAAGATGAGATCATATATCGATTCAAAAGCCAGCACACGACAGCAATTCACGAGAATATATCGCGAATTATAAATCCATGACACGAAAGCACTTCGTGCTGTCAGAAAACACGAAGCCTTTATACACAATCTCAACGGAACTTTAGACACAGTGTCAAGGTCGCTAAGTGAACATTAATAAAAACACTTTAAGCGCTTCAGCATGTCGCTGACTTTATCCAAGGCAACGACATAAAGCATAATTGCTTGACGCTCTGGAGTCATTTGATTCGTTTATGAATTTCCTAAGGCCTCCGCAGTCGCCATGGCGATAAACAAGCCTGGCTTGTATCCACGCTGTTTGCCATTAGCCAAATAGCTTATTAGCCTTTGCCCTGTTTCTCTACCTCCTAGAAGGTCAGCAGAGCCTAGCTCTCCTCCAGTAGGGCGCCTCACGCCTACTGAGAGTAGACGTTTCTCAATACAGCACCACAGTACCAGAATTCTAGTGTGTGTTTTAAAGAAGAAGAATGTCTACTCTTTTGACCTAATATGCTATTAATACATACGACAAGAGAACAAGGCTTAGCTTCTTATCATGTACTGAAATGTATCGAGTGGGCATGGATGCTGCCAAATGGTCATGGACCTGCCCAACAAGGTTGAAAAAGGTGCATAAAGGCATCGAGTTGCGCACTAAGTGCTTTTGGACCCTGAGCCAGGATATTATTGCTCTGCTCATCCTCAATTAAGCACCCAGCTTGATTAACATTAATCGTTAAGCCTCTGAGCGGTTCGGGAGCCGTTCCATCCAAGCAGATGATCAGTCTACAAAGACTCCGATGCAATCTGACTAAAAAGTGCAGCCAATTTGTAGCGGAGTTACCTAGCTTCTAAAGTCGGAGGAGGACTCATAGGCTCATAGAGCCGCTTAGTTCTAGGAAAGGAACAGAAAATATAACGACTTAGAGAGTCGTACTTAGCTCGTAGAGCGTATTTAGAATTGGTTAACGTGCTTAATAATCGTAGAATCACACGACAAATAGTGTCCAAGAGTATGTGATGAAACCGCCACAAATGTTATGGGCTAAACTTTGGTGGATAATCCTTAATGCACATAAACGAGGACAAATCTTAACGTCGGGTCCCGTTACAATAATATTATTTGAAATAAAAGGATTATTAAATATTGTTTCTTGTGAAAAGAAACAAATAAAGAAGTACAAACTTATTATATTCTATTAATTTCATCTTTATAGTTCCAATCTAACCAAATTTGGTAATAGTCACGCAATAAGACATTTGTTTGTTGATTGGCTAAATTAATCCTGCCAATCGTTACAAGGCACGATTAGGCTTCGCTCAAGGAGGCGCATTGTAACGGGCACTACTGACTTGTACTGGTTGAATTCAAGTCCACTTCGCACTGCCTCAGTGCGAGTGGTGCATCACGTCACTTCACGTACACTAGTACGTGCAGAGGAAGACTCTTTTTAAAGCTCTTGCTTAAAAGAGGGTTAATTAAATAGCTGTATTAATATAATTAAGTTCTTCTGTTCTATTTACTTCATACTAACTTAATTATAAACTAGTTACAAAAAGTCTTATCTGTCTTTCTCTTTGCGCGCGTCCAGCGCTAACTGGACCGCGGAGAAAGTAGATATAATGGTCTATATCTACCAATGGAAAAGCTTTTAGAATATTACCATGTAAAGTAATATTCTCTAAATATTATCTACCTTTTAAATAATATATTATTAACAACCTTTAAGTGTTAATTTCATGTAACGATACACCCCGATACATCACCCCTCCCTTAAACGACAATCGCTCTGACTGTCATTGGGAAGAGTGGTCACTATAAGACCACTTTATTAAAAACGATGTTGATTGGTCAGAACCATCATATTTTATTCTATCGCATGGGTAACAAGTTCATGCGGAATGCAAATAGTGCGGCGCCTTCGGCTGCGGTTCATGCAGCCGCGGGCGACACATTATTGTCTTTTGCGGCAGACATTTCGTCTGCCGTGGTGTCATCTTCTCCCGCAACTCTGGATGTTGCGGGTCCACGTGGTGATACACCACGTGAATGCGACCCCTCTTTGGAAGTCGACTAGAATACGAGTCGGACGAAATGGCCGACTCGGGGAGAACAGAACAGTCGCCTGATCATCGTCAGGCAGCTGACAATGAGCTTTCGAATGAGAGGGCTTATTCGAGTAGATGTGCTGGTAGCATTCGTTACAGCATGTCCGGTTTCGACGATGAGGATGATATCTCATCGCTAGCACCGTCTCCCGTGCCGTCACCCGCACATATTTCGGTGCGTGGTGATAACGATGGCGTAAGTCATCGTAATAAAAGTTCTTGTGATACCCTTGCTTCAGTGGGTACCACTCAGGGGATCGTAGACACTAAATGTCTCGTATTGCCCCTGAGACGAAGCCGTGGCTTTTGCCCGAACAGCTAATTAATAGCTTGTCTGGAGAGGCTACTCCTCACAAGAACTATCCCTTGTTTATTGCGACAAAGCTACATGGCCTTAATCCCAGCGCGAAGAGCTTTCGCGCTGAGGAGGATCTTATCTCGATGCTTTTTTTAAGCATCGATGGTATAGTGGCAACAATAAGCGAGATAAAGTCTCGCTTATGCAAGCCTGGAGCGCGTTCATTCGCAATGTCAAAGACATTGGACGCGAAGCCTGGCTTCAAGGACTGATGCGATTCGCATTAAGTTTGAGAAAAGAACTACAACCGGTGCAAGGTATAGATTGCATCGGTTGTCACGTGAGGCAGGACTTTCAAGCCTCACGTGGGGTGATCCCTGTCCGTGTCGTGTTGACAACACGAAGCGAGTAAAACGGAATATCTACTACCTTTATTCGCCCTGGGGAAGGGCTCGCATCTCTAACGAGATGCGCGATGCGATTGACGTTCTGCAATCGATTTACAAGTACCATGGGCGCGTGGTTTTCGATGGGCCTTCTGATCCATCGGACGGGTATCGTTATACTGACGGACAAGGCCCTCAACGTCAACAATCAGCTTAGAACGAGGCTCCCAGCTGTCATGTGAAGGTGGATAACCGCGCCAGCGAACAAGATAACTCGTTCGCTGGCCCTTTACATCACGGTGGTTTTGGATACGTTCCACAAGGAAACGGTGAACACCGTGGGAATCCAACAATGATTGTGGTGGACGAGAGAAAATTAGATCCGACCCATGTGTCGGATCTAGAGTCGAAGATCGACAAACTCGATCGGTTCCTCCATGATGTAGACTAGGGACTTGATCGCGAGCGCGGTAAGGGTCCCTCGTTTGTGCAGACTCCGCAGACTCACCGTATCGAACGGTTCGAGACCGTTCGAAGAGTGCGTACTCCATGTTATAGTACGAGCGGAAAAATCATGCTTTACGTGATGAGCTGTCGTCAGCTCATCGCGGTTTCGAGGATCTTCGGACCCGATATGAAAATCTCCAGATTCAGCATGAGATTCTGGTACGTGACCACACGATTTTTTTAGGGATCTTGAATAGGGTGATCAGATCCGTCTTAGGAAACCACCGCGTACTGATGGTACGTCGGAGCCGACCAACGTAAAATGTAGGATGCGTTCGCATCCTACGTGGCAATTCTATTGTATGCGCATTGCTTCTGCGATGCAGTACACGGAAAGGCCCAATAAACTTGGGTAGTAGTCTACTGCTACCCACCCACATTAGTGACTACACGCTTAAGTAAGTTTACCGTAGAGAGTAGTCCTAGGATATTAACTTTAAATGAAATAACATTTGTTCTTCCATGTTTGTCTGCGTTCTGTTTCTGACGGTGCACTGCATTAGCAAAAGAATCCTGTACTTAACGGATTACTAGTTCTCAATTTAGCAGAAATGCCTCTGCTGACGCATTTGTTTTGTCTTTCCAGTGCGCTTTGTGCGCACTGATATGAGATCTTTCTCATCTTTGATGTCGCTTGCTTCGACATCGACATCATTCGCGATGTTGTTAACTTCGGCGCGTGATGAGCATGAGCCAGAAATGGTTTTGCTCGTGCGAGTCCACCCCCCTTAAACTAGAGGATCCCTCTAATTGGGTGGGTAAACGTGGAGGCGTAAGCCATTCACGAAGAACGGTGTATGCGTTGTAGACGCATGCACCGAATTATTGATGGCGAATTCGATCATCGGCAAAAACTCGCCTTAATTTGGATACGATTGGACGTAACCTCGAAGTATCTCTTCGAAGACGCGATTTACGCGTTCTGTCTGACCGTCTGTCTCTGGATGATCAGAAGTTGACAAAGTCAGCCGTGTTCCGAGAGATCGGAACACGGATTGCCAAAACTCCGCCGTATATCCCGATTTATGTCATATCTATCTTTATTTATATTGGACGAGAAGGTTCAGTATTTGTTTTGGGAACAGAAGATCAAAGGTTCAAGTCCTTTTTTCCGATAATAAATGGAGTTCAAATACCGTGTCGTAATGACACGAGAACAACTCAGAGCCGTGATCGACTCTGGTACTGCAGCAGGATGTACCATCTTGCTGAATTTGTCTGCAAAAAAAAAGGATTCTTGTGATCATCTTAAGCCTATTTAATATTAGATAATTATTAGAGAAATATATTTTTTGGCTCCAAGATTGATTTGCTTACATTTTAAGAACTTTTTAACTCATAAAAGACAAAGTGAAAACCGCTGTCACAGAATTAGGTCATAGCTAAATTTGCGGAGAGAATTGTTTTAACATAAGGCGACAAAGGGATCACGCACTGCAGATACGGACTGCCAACACTCGGCCGGAAGAGGTAGATGGTTAAGAGGTGCACGAGATGAAGGGCTAGGCTTCACCCGTTGACATACCTCGAAAGCACGAATGTACTTGCGCACGAACTGATACTGGCGGGGCCAGTAAAAATCGCGAGCTACTGTTAGATAAGTTCTCTCACGTCCACGATGCCCACTTGTTGGTGCTTCGTGACACTAATACATTGAGTGCAAGCGCAAATCATTGTGAGTTGGGACGACGACACGGAGTGTCGCCGGCAACGGCTGCGTAATACAATAATTCGTTGCGTGTTGGGTATTGATCTGATGACAATCGATATATAGCCGGTAAATCTTTGAGGGATTTATCGGATGGATTCGTCTGTGTTCCATTAAATGCAGAAGATTATTATCTTCTGCGTAGGCTTTCTTTATGTCATTAAACAAGGTTGATGACGGAGCACTTGAAATGAGTTTTGCAACAGTGAGATTGTTTTAACTGTTGGAATGCGCAACCGGCTCGAGATCGGATCGGCGTGATAGCGCATGATCGACGTTATTAAGTCATCCTGGTTTATATTTTACGGAGAAATTATACTCCGCGAATAAAGATAGCCACCTCGCCATTCTTTGCGAGAGGTGTAGACTATTTACGGCCGTGCGTAATCACGCATGGTCCGTATATACGATAAACGGTCTATCTCCGAGGAGATAGACCCTAAATTTAGCCAGTGCATATTTCATGGCAAGGAAATTCTTGTCATGCACTGGGTATTTGCGTTCAGTTGGTTGTAGCTAACGCGATTGGTAAAAGACGACGCGCTCCGCGCCGTCCGTAATGTAGTGCATTAACGCGCAGCCGATTGCGAAATCGCTGGCGCCACAGACCGTATGGAATGGTCTGTCTTGATCTGCAATCGCCAAGATGGGCGATTGCATCAAGCTTTGCGTGATACCTTCAAAAGAACGCTGACAATCGGCATTCCATAGCCTTGTCTCGTCTTTTTTAAGAGACGAGAGAGATAAACTGTCATCTCGGCATAATTGCGAGAGTACTTGTGCAAGAACGCCGCTAAACCAAGGAACTTTCTAGTCCCTTGACATCGACTGGAACTGGCCAGTCGGTGATTGCCTTGATATTTTCGGGATCAGGGCGCACGCCGTGTTTACCAACGATGCATCCAAGAAGTGGTATTTCGCTTGCAGCGAATATACACTTCTTGAGATTTGCATACAACTTATGTTTTCGCATAAGTGTAAGAAACTGACGAACGTGAGTTTTGTGAACTTCCACGTCCGTCTTACCGTCCCTGGCCCGGCTATGGACGAATACATCGTCAAAGTATCTCGGTGCGAATTCTCGCTCCGGTCTCAACAGATTTATTACACATCTGTAAAATGTTGCAGGGGCGTTACTAAGCCCCTGAGGCATTACTAGCCATTCCCAGAGCATCCCACTGGGAGTGCTCCCTGCTGTGTACGGGATGTTTCGCACACGCATAAGGATTTGATAGAACCCATTTATCAGATCCATAGAAGAAAAGTAGTACTCTTAGACATACCGTCTATGATTACGTGTTTTCTCGGTATCGGCGTTTGAGCCGGTACTGTTGCAGCATTCAGTTTGTTGAATGCGTGCACTATCCGCTACCCTCCTGTGGCCTTTCGCACACAGAAGATCGGAGAGCTATGCGGGGAGTTTAACTCCCTCACATGGCCCGCTTTTAATCGATCGGTAAAGAATTTATCGATCGCAAGTACTTGTTCACGAGGGAATGGCCACTGCTTCATGACACAGTACTTCGAGCCCGGTTGAGCTCGATCTCACCTCGAATGTCTTTTTCCTTAGGCAACTCGCATTGAACTGCTTCAGTGAATACATCCCTGAATTTAATCAAATTCTTGTATAAAAGATTTGACTTAAGTGACTCCCAGGATTGAGCAGTATATCTCTCAATCAGAGTCGTCACATTGAGGACACTTTCATCCATCGATGAGCTGCTGAGAACCCGTTCGTTCTCTGCAAAAATGACCGCTGACTGAATATCGGTTACGTATTCGTCCTTTGTGACGAGTACGCAGAGCTGCTTGATTTTACCACCATGCAGATCTCTTAAGAACCGCTTACGTTCTAGGGTTGGTAATTGAATTATCTCCGAGGTTAACTTCAAAGGCATACAGATTGAGAGTATAAGCGGCTACTCTTGATCCGTCATTAACCAAGACATTCAATGTCTCGGTTCTTCCTGGGATTTATCCACAGGCTGCCGAGGGATTAATCTTTCGGGATGCTAAAATCTAGTCACTTCAGCACTGAATATGGGAGGAGATTTCTCCTCAAAAACGTGGGGGCTTATTCCCTCAACGTCTTCCGACTGTGATTGCGCTATCACCGTCGGGTCCTGTGCAGTCGACTCTCTACTCGACCTAGGATCATCGTGTTGTCCATTTTGGACAACCGGTATCTTCCTTGAATGTCGCCCGCTAGGCGTACATTCATCTCTCAATCCACTCGACTTGTTCGAGTGGTGGACCTTCGGCGCTGCCTGTGCATTCGCACAGTCGCCGGCAGCTGATGATTAATAATCACACTGTGATCTTGTGCAGTCGTGCTAACGACCGTGCCACAAGTGAGGCCATCGCACTCTCTCGTAGTACATCCACACTCTTGTAGACGCTCCAAGACGTTCATCAGATGGCCATTTGATGAACAGGTGGCAGGCATCTTTACGGATCAGTCCTGCCAGCTGACCCTTGGCTTATATTTTCTGAGCCAAGGTACACTTAGGATGACATCGAATTTGCCATCCAAATTCAGGACGATGAAATTCATCCTCGTACTGTAAATCTTTCAACGTGTAGTGAAATTTCACTACGCGTTTTATTTCAATGGCACTCACCATTATTAGGGCACTAAACTCCATACTTGGAACCTGTCAAATAAGGTCAAGGGACAGCGTTTTGCGCAAAGCGTGAAATGCGTTGCTTCAAATGCGTTGCTTGAAAGCGTGTAGCGGAAGCAGTGACATTTATTCTGGTTGGACAATATTCACTTTAAATTTACTTGTGGGGTGTCGTTAACCAAAATGGGTCCTCCGTTCATATGTCCCTTAATCAAATGAGTAATTAAATTTGAAACTTGTTTACGTGTATATATCACCACCAATCATCAAGCATTAATTTGAGGCCTTACAACGAATACGCAATTTTCTTTTCGTATTGCAAACGATAATGTATTATTTAGTTTTGATAAAGCCTTTTAAGGGTTTTTAATGCTCCGTATTTATAAATTTATTTGATTTGTTTATTTTTTTATTTACTTAATTTATTTAATCGAATATATTTTCTTATAATTTGCATTAATTAAACACAAGATTCGATAATTCTTTATTCTTATACTTTTCATTCAAATATCAGTTTTGTGTTTCTTACTGATGCTGTTAAACATACTTAAAATTCGGTTGCATTTGCATGAAAAACTTAATCAACTCGCCTCTAAGTGACAGCTTGAGACACTTCAAAATGATTACGAAACGCAATTCATTCTAAACTTCTGGCGAGAATGGAAACGCGCTGTAAAATAGATTTTGCTTACAAGGTACCTCACGGCGCAAACCAGGTCTGCTTAATCAAAAAGATGGCAGCTTCAAAAGAAACTTAGGAGACGATTGCGAGAGTGGATGCACTAAAAAGCACTGATGATTTAATAGTGACTAAACAAGATAAAAGATTTCATCCGGAGGCACTCGTCCGAAAGTGTGTAGTTCGATTCCCACGAAAGACTGCAGAATAAATTTATTAATAAGATATTTCAAGTCAAACAATACTTATTGACATGGCACAAAAAGTAGAAATGCAATGGTCTTGCTAGAAAAAATATATCTACCACAACGCTGGTATTGAGCTGGAAAGGTATTATCTTTGGTGTAGCACATAAACACTTAGGTCACAGGTATACGGCACAAAAAGAAAGTAGTGAGTAGTGCGGAGTGATTCGATTCATGCAAAGGCAATACTCGGACAATGACTACAATTTATCCTTTGAACAAGATAGAAAAGTTTCAAACAATGACATTGAGGCTTCACGAGCATTACATAGCCAACGTCTTCACTTTGTAGTCTACCATGAATTCAGTGGCTTCATACATGGCATTGGTACCGCAAAAGATCTGACTGCCTCCTTGAACAGAGAATAAATATTGTGATTCGTCAATGGTCTTTCCTTGAGGGAGTCGTTTGATAAATTCGATCAAATCTCCATTAAACGCCTTGGTGCCCGTATAAATGACGAACGTATAGACTGTGAATCCATCCAGATACCCTTCATACAAGTCAAACTTGTCGTTTCCAATCTGGACGGTAAGAAGCTTTGTTACAAGCCAAGTTAGACTCCCATTGCCATAAGTGGCCAGAACCACCAAGATTCGAATCGAAGGACTCGGTAAGTGGATCATTGAAGTTTCTTTTGTCATAGAAGTGACTTGTGACATCGTAGTTGTATCTGACTTCGTGCCGATGTACATGTCCAGCACGACAGTAGACACAAAGGACTCGCCAGTGTACGCGTGTGAGATCGTTGCCGGTATCGACTGGATCGATGCGATCTGTAAATCTTTCAAGACTAGCTGAGCCCTTACATAGCTCTTCACGACGCTCAGGTCGTCATTCGCAACGGTAAATGTCGTATTCCATGCGATCGAATTCGTTAAAAATTTGGTGGTCGTGCACATAGATTTCTCGGTATGCTTTTCGTCAATGACGTAGTAGGGGTCAAGATAAACAGGGGTCGGTTCGCAAACTCTCTCATTCTGCCCCGACAGCGCTGACACGGCAAGGACAATCGCACTACAAATGATTAGCTTCATCTTAATAATAAGTTGACGGAAGCGGAGTGAATTATTTAATGAGGTCGACTGGAAGCGAGGCAATCCCTTGATACTAGTTTTTCTTTTAAATTACCGATATTCAGCACGTGACGACATTTCTTACATTAATTGTGTGAATGAAGTGTCTCATTGTCAGAAGGATGAGATTTAATACTGTCAATTCAGGCTACACCAGATTCTATGCAACGCTACCGGTAAAGGATTCAAATCGGAAGAAAGCGTTGTTTTATTGTAGACAGCTCTTGTGCCTTCCACTAACAAAACCCTCTCAAATTCGATTCATTACTTGAATTTGCCTTTGGTGAAATCTCTTAGGCTAATTTCCCACGTCAACTCATTTCCAGTTCGTGTATTACAAACTATTAGGAGAAAGATGCTATTAAATCTCAAAAAAGTGGCTCATTTGTTTTGCAGTACACCACAGATTTCTGACAGTGGATAGAAATCTGCCGAACAAAACAAAAAGGCAAATTTCCTCCTCTCGGCAGCTGTGCCCATTTTCGCTTTTTGACAAACTGGTTTTTAGCTCACTCGATGGAACGCCATTCCACGTAGAATTTCTTTAATATCCGTCACATTTTCCCGTCGTCATTTGATCACTCCGTCAGAAGATATGGACAGCGGTGACGCTCAGCCTTCGTCTTCGTTCGGACGGCTGATCAAATTCTTTCGACGCGACAGAAAAAAAGGCAATGGCCCTTTCAAGATAATAACCAAAAGCCGTCTGAAAAATACTTTAAGCACAACTGCTGCCTCATCTGTCAGTGTTTCCTATATGTGCTAGCAATTTTCTTCGAAGACTTCCAGCTGTGGCAGCAAAAACTCCGCTTCAGCTATTAAACTTCGTATTAAGAATTCTAGCCATTGAATTTAACATGCTTTCCTTGTAACTTGCGTCTCCATCGGTATGAGAAAAACAGCACTATCCATCGCATGCCCTTACGTATGATAAAAATACTGCATTATCCGTCGCGTGCCCCGCAAAATTTTCGGATGCTGAGTACTCGTAGCTTTGCAGTCCCTACCCAACGCAACGGGAAGCAACCTTCTTTAAACATAAACTTCACTTGCCAAAGATTAGATGAGCTTTTACCTATACTTTGGCTGGCATTTCTTTTACATCATGGGTAAAAAACCCTCTTTGTATTTAGAAATAGGTGGTATCATTAAAATCCATATAATATTGATAATACGCGCGGGTGCCACCAGATCGAGATCTGAAACGTGTTGTGCCTTCCTAAGGCTTATGCTACGATCTGTGAGAGTGTTCAGCCCATTTACACTGATTGCAGTGAAGGTGAGGTGCTTCGATAACTTCACATACATGACGTGCATAGGATGGCTCTAAGTAGCTAATAAGTTTTAGCTACCAAATGTAACGGGGCACTACGACTTGTACTGCTTTAGTACAAGTCCACTTCGCACTGCTTCAGTTGCGAGTGGTGCCCTACGTTATTTCACGTACACAAGTACGTGCAGAGGAAGACTTCTCTTAAGGTAACTAGCTTAGGAGGGTAAAATAAAACTGTATTAAATATAATTAAGTGTCTCTTGTTCTATCTTTGTAAATGCTAACTTAATTATATTTTAATACTAAACATGTAAATGAATTTTTATCTCTATCTTATCTGTAACTCTCTCTTTGATTACTCCTACAGCTGATTAGTCTGCGGAATAAATAGGTATAATGGTCTACACCTATTTATGGATAAGAATTCTGAATATTACTATATAAAGTAATGTTCTCCAAATATT